>NW_028174873.1:1693780-1758780 GCF_963971535.1 Notolepis coatsorum | reverse complement strand
CTGTCATCAGAGTGGCTGAAAACACTTTGCTGATTGTGGGAAAGTGCATCGTGAACTCCACCGGGCCGGGCACCAGAATGTAATTGTGTAGCACTCCATCCAGTACCAGGGACATCAGTCCATCCAGCACCAGGGACATCAGTCCATCCAGCACCAGGGACATCACTCCATCCAGCACCAGGGACATCAGTCCATCCAGCACCAGGGACATCAGTCCATCCAGCACCAGGGACATCACTCCATCCAGCACCAGGGACATCACTCCATCCAGCACCAGGGACATCACTCCATCCAGCACCAGGGACATCACTCCATCCAGCACCAGGGACATCAGTCCATCCAGCACCAGGGACATCACTCCATCCAGCACCAGGGACATCACTCCATCCAGCACCAGGGACATCACTCCATCCAGCACCAGGGACATCACTCCATCCAGCACCAGGGACATCACTCCATCCAGCACCAGTGTTATTGTTAGATACCAGGTACTCCGCCCTGCCCTGACAGTGTTATTGTTAGATACCAGGTACTCCGCCCTGCCCTGACAGTGTTATTGTTAGATACCAGGTACTCCGCCCCCGGCCCTGACAGTGTTATTGTTAGATACCAGGTACTCCGCCCCCTGCCCTGACAGTGTTATTGTTAGATACCAGGTACTCCGCCCCCTGCCCTGACAGTGTTATTGTTAGATACCAGGTACTCCGCCCCCTGCCCTGACAGTGTTATTGTTAGATACCAGGTACTCCGCCCCCTGCCCTGACAGTGTTATTGTTAGATACCAGGTACTCCGCCCCCTGCCTGCCCTGACAGTGTTATTGTTAGATACCAGGTACTCCGCCCCCTGCCTGCCCTGACAGTGTTATTGTTAGATACCAGGTACTCCGCCCCCTGCCCTGACAGTGTTATTGTTAGATACCAGGTACTCCGCCCCCGGCCCTGACAGTGTTATTGTTAGATACCAGGTACTCCGCCCCCTGCCCTGACAGTGTTATTGTTAGATACCAGGTACTCCGCCCCCTGCCCTGACAGTGTTATTGTTAGATACCAGGTACTCCGCCCTGCCCTGACAGTGTTATTGTTAGATACCAGGTACTCCGCCCCCTGCCCTGACAGTGTTATTGTTAGATACCAGGTACTCCGCCCCCTGCCCTGACAGTGTTATTGTTAGATACCAGGTACTCCGCCCTGCCCTGACAGTTTTATTGTTAGATACCAGGTACTCCGGCCCTGACAGTGTTATTGTTAGATACCAGGTACTCCGCCCCCGGCCCTGACAGTGTTATTGTTAGATACCAGGTACTCCGCCCTGCCCTGACAGTGTTATTGTTAGATACCAGGTACTCCGCCCCCTGCCCTGACAGTGTTATTGTTAGATACCAGGTACTCCGCCCCCTGCCCTGACAGTGTTATTGTTAGATACCAGGTACTCCGCCCCCTGCCCTGACAGTGTTATTGTTAGATACCAGGTACTCCGCCCCCTGCCCTGACAGTGTTATTGTTAGATACCAGGTACTCCGCCCCCTGCCCTGACAGTGTTATTGTTAGATACCAGGTACTCCGCCCCCGGCCCTGACAGTGTTATTGTTAGATACCAGGTACTCCGCCCCCGGCCCTGACAGTGTTATTGTTAGATACCAGGTACTCCGCCCCCTGCCCTGACAGTGTTATTGTTAGATACCAGGTACTCCGCCCTGACAGTGTTATTGTTAGATACCAGGTACTCCGCCCCCGGCCCTGACAGTGTTATTGTTAGATACCAGGTACTCCGCCCCCGGCCCTGACAGTGTTATTGTTAGATACCAGGTACTCCGCCCCCGGCCCTGACAGTGTTATTGTTAGATACCAGGTACTCCGCCCCCTGCCCTGACAGTGTTATTGTTAGATACCAGGTACTCCGCCCTGCCCTGACAGTGTTATTGTTAGATACCAGGTACTCCGCCCCCTGCCTGCCCTGACAGTGTTATTGTTAGATACCAGGTACTCCGCCCCCTGCCTGCCCTGACAGTGTTATTGTTAGATACCAGGTACTCCGCCCTGCCCTGACAGTGTTATTGTTAGATACCAGGTACTCCGCCCTGACAGTGTTATTGTTAGATACCAGGTACTCCGCCCCCTGCCCTGACAGTGTTATTGTTAGATACCAGGTACTCCGCCCCCTGCCCTGACAGTGTTATTGTTAGATACCAGGTACTCCGCCCCCGGCCCTGACAGTGTTATTGTTAGATACCAGGTACTCCGCCCCCGGCCCTGACAGTGTTATTGTTAGATACCAGGTACTCCGCCCCCTGCCTGCCCTGACAGTGTTATTGTTAGATACCAGGTACTCCGCCCCCTGCCTGCCCTGACAGTGTTATTGTTAGATACCAGGTACTCCGCCCCCGGCCCTGACAGTGTTATTGTTAGATACCAGGTACTCCGCCCTGCCCTGACAGTGTTATTGTTAGATACCAGGTACTCCGCCCTGCCCTGACAGTGTTATTGTTAGATACCAGGTACTCCGCCCCCTGCCTGCCCTGACAGTGTTATTGTTAGATACCAGGTACTCCGCCCTGCCCTGACAGTGTTATTGTTAGATACCAGGTACTCCGCCCCCTGCCTGCCCTGACAGTGTTATTGTTAGATACCAGGTACTCCGCCCTGCCCTGACAGTGTTATTGTTATGGTAAATGGTAAATGGCTGCTTTTTTATATAGCGCTTTTATCCAAAGCGCTTTACAATTTGTTACTCACATTTTACCCATTCACTCACACATTCACTCACACATTCACACACCGACGGCGGAGGCAACCATGCAAGGTGCCAACCTGCTCATCGGGAGCAATTAGGGGTTAAGTGTCTTGCTCAAGGACACATCGACACGCTGCCCGGGAGGAGCGGGAATCGAACCGGGAACCTCCGGATTGCCAGACGACTGCTCTACCTCCCGAGCCACTGTCGCCCCACTGTCGTTAGATACCAGGTACTCCGCCCTGACAGTGTTATTGTTAGATACCAGGTACTCCGCCCCCTGCCCTGACAGTGTTATTGTTAGATACCAGGTACTCCGCCCCCGGCCCTGACAGTGTTATTGTTAGATACCAGGTACTCCGCCCTGCCCTGACAGTGTTATTGTTAGATACCAGGTACTCCGCCCCCTGCCCTGACAGTGTTATTGTTAGATACCAGGTACTCCGCCCCCGGCCCTGACAGTGTTATTGTTAGATACCAGGTACTCCGCCCTGACAGTGTTATTGTTAGATACCAGGTACTCCGCCCCCTGCCCTGACAGTGTTATTGTTAGATACCAGGTACTCCGCCCCCTGCCCTGACAGTGTTATTGTTAGATACCAGGTACTCCGCCCCCGGCCCTGACAGTGTTATTGTTAGATACCAGGTACTACGCCCCCGGCCCTGACAGTGTTATTGTTAGATACCAGGTACTCCGCCCCCTGCCCTGACAGTGTTATTGTTAGATACCAGGTACTCCGCCCCCTGCCTGCCCTGACAGTGTTATTGTTAGATACCAGGTACTCCGCCCCCTGCCTGCCCTGACAGTGTTATTGTTAGATACCAGGTACTCTGCCCCCGGCCCTGACAGTGTTATTGTTAGATACCAGGTACTCCGCCCTGCCCTGACAGTGTTATTGTTAGATACCAGGTACTCCGCCCTGCCCTGACAGTGTTATTGTTAGATACCAGGTACTCCGCCCCCTGCCTGCCCTGACAGTGTTATTGTTAGATACCAGGTACTCCGCCCTGCCCTGACAGTGTTATTGTTAGATACCAGGTACTCCGCCCCCTGCCTGCCCTGACAGTGTTATTGTTAGATACCAGGTACTCCGCCCTGCCCTGACAGTGTTATTGTTAGATACCAGGTACTCCGCCCTGACAGTGTTATTGTTAGATACCAGGTACTCCGCCCCCTGCCCTGACAGTGTTATTGTTAGATACCAGGTACTCCGCCCCCTGCCCTGACAGTGTTATTGTTAGATACCAGGTACTCCGCCCCGGCCCTGACAGTGTTATTGTTAGATACCAGGTACTCCGCCCCCTGCCCTGACAGTGTTATTGTTAGATACCAGGTACTCCGCCCCCTGCCCTGACAGTGTTATTGTTAGATACCAGGTACTCCGCCCCCTGCCCTGACAGTGTTATTGTTAGATACCAGGTACTCCGCCCCCGGCCCTGACAGTGTTATTGTTAGATACCAGGTACTCCGCCCCCGGCCCTGACAGTGTTATTGTTAGATACCAGGTACTCCGCCCCCTGCCCTGACAGTGTTATTGTTAGATACCAGGTACTCCGCCCCCGGCCCTGACAGTGTTATTGTTAGATACCAGGTACTCCGCCCCCTGCCCTGACAGTGTTATTGTTAGATACCAGGTACTCCGCCCCGCCTGCCCTGACAGTGTTATTGTTAGATACCAGGTACTCCGCCCTGACAGTGTTATTGTTAGATACCAGGTACTCCGCCCCTGCCCTGACAGTGTTATTGTTAGATACCAGGTACTCCGCCCCTGCCCTGACAGTGTTATTGTTAGATACCAGGTACTCCGCCCCCGGCCCTGACAGTGTTATTGTTAGATACCAGGTACTCCGCCCCCGGCCCTGACAGTGTTATTGTTAGATACCAGGTACTCCGCCCCCTGCCCTGACAGTGTTATTGTTAGATACCAGGTACTCCGCCCCCGGCCCTGACAGTGTTATTGTTAGATACCAGGTACTCCGCCCCCTGCCCTGACAGTGTTATTGTTAGATACCAGGTACTCCGCCCCTGCCTGCCCTGACAGTGTTATTGTTAGATACCAGGTACTCCGCCCCCGGCCCTGACAGTGTTATTGTTAGATACCAGGTACTCCGCCCCCGGCCCTGACAGTGTTATTGTTAGATACCAGGTACTCCGCCCCCTGCCCTGACAGTGTTATTGTTAGATACCAGGTACTCCGCCCCCTGCCCTGACAGTGTTATTGTTAGATACCAGGTACTCCGCCCCCGGCCCTGACAGTGTTATTGTTAGATACCAGGTACTCCGCCCCCTGCCCTGACAGTGTTATTGTTAGATACCAGGTACTCCGCCCCCGGCCCTGACAGTGTTATTGTTAGATACCAGGTACTCCGCCCCCGGCCCTGACAGTGTTATTGTTAGATACCAGGTACTCCGCCCCCTGCCCTGACAGTGTTATTGTTAGATACCAGGTACTCCGCCCCCGGCCCTGACAGTGTTATTGTTAGATACCAGGTACTCCGCCCTGCCCTGACAGTGTTATTGTTAGATACCAGGTACTCCGCCCTGCCCTGACAGTGTTATTGTTAGATACCAGGTACTCCGCCCCCGGCCCTGACAGTGTTATTGTTAGATACCAGGTACTCCGCCCCCGGCCCTGACAGTGTTATTGTTAGATACCAGGTACTCCGCCCCCTGCCCTGACAGTGTTATTGTTAGATACCAGGTACTCCGCCCTGCCCTGACAGTGTTATTGTTAGATACCAGGTACTCCGCCCTGCCCTGACAGTGTTATTGTTAGATACCAGGTACTCCGCCCCCTGCCCTGACAGTGTTATTGTTAGATACCAGGTACTCCGCCCTGCCCTGACAGTGTTATTGTTAGATACCAGGTACTCCGCCCCCTGCCCTGACAGTGTTATTGTTAGATACCAGGTACTCCACCCCCGGCCCTGACAGTGTTATTGTTAGATACCAGGTACTCCGCCCCCTGCCCTGACAGTGTTATTGTTAGATACCAGGTACTCCGCCCCCTGCCCGCCTGACAGTGTTATTGTTAGATACCAGGTACTCCGCCCCCGGCCCTGACAGTGTTATTGTTAGATACCAGGTACCCCGCCCCCGGCCCTGACAGTGTTATTGTTAGATACCAGGTACTCCGCCCCCGGCCCTGACAGTGTTATTGTTAGATACCAGGTACTCCGCCCTGCCCTGACAGTGTTATTGTTAGATACCAGGTACTCCGCCCCCGGCCCTGACAGTGTTATTGTTAGATACCAGGTACTCCGCCCCCGGCCCTGACAGTGTTATTGTTAGATACCAGGTACTCCGCCCCCTGCCCTGACAGTGTTATTGTTAGATACCAGGTACTCCGCCCCCTGCCCTGACAGTGTTATTGTTAGATACCAGGTACTCCGCCCCTGCCCTGACAGTGTTATTGTTAGATACCAGGTACTCCGCCCGGCCCTGACAGTGTTATTGTTAGATACCAGGTACTCCGCCCCCTGCCCTGACAGTGTTATTGTTAGATACCAGGTACTCCGCCCCCTGCCCTGACAGTGTTATTGTTAGATACCAGGTACTCCGCCCCCTGCCTGCCCTGACAGTGTTATTGTTAGATACCAGGTACTCCGCCCCCGCCCTGACAGTGTTATTGTTAGATACCAGGTACTCCGCCCCCGGCCCTGACAGTGTTATTGTTAGATACCAGGTACTCCGCCCCCTGCCTGCCCTGACAGTGTTATTGTTAGATACCAGGTACTCCGCCCCCTGCCCTGACAGTGTTATTGTTAGATACCAGGTACTCCGCCCCCTGCCTGCCCTGACAGTGTTATTGTTAGATACCAGGTACTCCGCCCCCTGCCCTGACAGTGTTATTGTTAGATACCAGGTACTCCGCCCCCTGCCCTGACAGTGTTATTGTTAGATACCAGGTACTCCGCCCCCTGCCCTGACAGTGTTATTGTTAGATACCAGGTACTCCGCCCCCGGCCCTGACAGTGTTATTGTTAGATACCAGGTACTCCGCCCCCTGCCCTGACAGTGTTATTGTTAGATACCAGGTACTCCGCCCCTGCCTGCCCTGACAGTGTTATTGTTAGATACCAGGTACTCCGCCCCCGGCCCTGACAGTGTTATTGTTAGATACCAGGTACTCCGCCCCCGGCCCTGACAGTGTTATTGTTAGATACCAGGTACTCCGCCCCCTGCCCTGACAGTGTTATTGTTAGATACCAGGTACTCCGCCCCCTGCCCTGACAGTGTTATTGTTAGATACCAGGTACTCCGCCCCCGGCCCTGACAGTGTTATTGTTAGATACCAGGTACTCCGCCCCCTGCCCTGACAGTGTTATTGTTAGATACCAGGTACTCCGCCCCCGGCCCTGACAGTGTTATTGTTAGATACCAGGTACTCCGCCCCCGGCCCTGACAGTGTTATTGTTAGATACCAGGTACTCCGCCCCCTGCCCTGACAGTGTTATTGTTAGATACCAGGTACTCCGCCCCCGGCCCTGACAGTGTTATTGTTAGATACCAGGTACTCCGCCCTGCCCTGACAGTGTTATTGTTAGATACCAGGTACTCCGCCCTGCCCTGACAGTGTTATTGTTAGATACCAGGTACTCCGCCCCCGGCCCTGACAGTGTTATTGTTAGATACCAGGTACTCCGCCCCCGGCCCTGACAGTGTTATTGTTAGATACCAGGTACTCCGCCCCCTGCCCTGACAGTGTTATTGTTAGATACCAGGTACTCCGCCCTGCCCTGACAGTGTTATTGTTAGATACCAGGTACTCCGCCCTGCCCTGACAGTGTTATTGTTAGATACCAGGTACTCCGCCCCCTGCCCTGACAGTGTTATTGTTAGATACCAGGTACTCCGCCCTGCCCTGACAGTGTTATTGTTAGATACCAGGTACTCCGCCCCCTGCCCTGACAGTGTTATTGTTAGATACCAGGTACTCCACCCCCGGCCCTGACAGTGTTATTGTTAGATACCAGGTACTCCGCCCCCTGCCCTGACAGTGTTATTGTTAGATACCAGGTACTCCGCCCCTGCCCGCCCTGACAGTGTTATTGTTAGATACCAGGTACTCCGCCCCCTGCCCTGACAGTGTTATTGTTAGATACCAGGTACTCCGCCCCCTGCCCTGACAGTGTTATTGTTAGATACCAGGTACTCCGCCCCCTGCCCTGACAGTGTTATTGTTAGATACCAGGTACTCCACCCCCGGCCCTGACAGTGTTATTGTTAGATACCAGGTACTCCGCCCCCTGCCCTGACAGTGTTATTGTTAGATACCAGGTACTCCGCCCCCTGCCCGCCCTGACAGTGTTATTGTTAGATACCAGGTACTCCGCCCCCTGCCCTGACAGTGTTATTGTTAGATACCAGGTACTCCGCCCCTGCCCGCCCTGACAGTGTTATTGTTAGATACCAGGTACTCCGCCCCCGGCCCTGACAGTGTTATTGTTAGATACCAGGTACTCCGCCCCCTGCCCTGACAGTGTTATTGTTAGATACCAGGTACTCCACCCCCTGCCCTGACAGTGTTATTGTTAGATACCAGGTACTCCGCCCCGGCCCTGACAGTGTTATTGTTAGATACCAGGTACTCCGCCCCCTGCCCTGACAGTGTTATTGTTAGATACCAGGTACTCCGCCCCCGGCCCTGACAGTGTTATTGTTAGATACCAGGTACTCCGCCCCCGGCCCTGACAGTGTTATTGTTAGATACCAGGTACTCCGCCCCCGGCCCTGACAGTGTTATTGTTAGATACCAGGTACTCCGCCCCCTGCCCTGACAGTGTTATTGTTAGATACCAGGTACTCCGCCCCCGGCCCTGACAGTGTTATTGTTAGATACCAGGTACTCCGCCCCCTGCCCTGACAGTGTTATTGTTAGATACCAGGTACTCCGCCCCCTGCCTGCCCTGACAGTGTTATTGTTAGATACCAGGTACTCCGCCCCCGGCCCTGACAGTGTTATTGTTAGATACCAGGTACTCCGCCCCGGCCCTGACAGTGTTATTGTTAGATACCAGGTACTCCGCCCCCTGCCCTGACAGTGTTATTGTTAGATACCAGGTACTCCGCCCCCTGCCCTGACAGTGTTATTGTTAGATACCAGGTACTCCGCCCCCGGCCCTGACAGTGTTATTGTTAGATACCAGGTACTCCGCCCCCTGCCCTGACAGTGTTATTGTTAGATACCAGGTACTCCGCCCCGGCCCTGACAGTGTTATTGTTAGATACCAGGTACTCCGCCCCCGGCCCTGACAGTGTTATTGTTAGATACCAGGTACTCCGCCCCCTGCCCTGACAGTGTTATTGTTAGATACCAGGTACTCCGCCCCCGGCCCTGACAGTGTTATTGTTAGATACCAGGTACTCCGCCCTGCCCTGACAGTGTTATTGTTAGATACCAGGTACTCCGCCCTGCCCTGACAGTGTTATTGTTAGATACCAGGTACTCCGCCCCCGGCCCTGACAGTGTTATTGTTAGATACCAGGTACTCCGCCCCCGGCCCTGACAGTGTTATTGTTAGATACCAGGTACTCCGCCCCCTGCCCTGACAGTGTTATTGTTAGATACCAGGTACTCCGCCCTGCCCTGACAGTGTTATTGTTAGATACCAGGTACTCCGCCCTGCCCTGACAGTGTTATTGTTAGATACCAGGTACTCCGCCCCCTGCCCTGACAGTGTTATTGTTAGATACCAGGTACTCCGCCCTGCCCTGACAGTGTTATTGTTAGATACCAGGTACTCCGCCCCCTGCCCTGACAGTGTTATTGTTAGATACCAGGTACTCCACCCCCGGCCCTGACAGTGTTATTGTTAGATACCAGGTACTCCGCCCCTGCCCTGACAGTGTTATTGTTAGATACCAGGTACTCCGCCCCCTGCCCGCCCTGACAGTGTTATTGTTAGATACCAGGTACTCCGCCCCCTGCCCTGACAGTGTTATTGTTAGATACCAGGTACTCCGCCCCCTGCCCTGACAGTGTTATTGTTAGATACCAGGTACTCCGCCCCCTGCCCTGACAGTGTTATTGTTAGATACCAGGTACTCCACCCCCGGCCCTGACAGTGTTATTGTTAGATACCAGGTACTCCGCCCCCTGCCCTGACAGTGTTATTGTTAGATACCAGGTACTCCGACCCCTGCCCGCCCTGACAGTGTTATTGTTAGATACCAGGTACTCCGCCCCCTGCCCTGACAGTGTTATTGTTAGATACCAGGTACTCCGCCCCCTGCCCGCCCTGACAGTGTTATTGTTAGATACCAGGTACTCCGCCCCGGCCCTGACAGTGTTATTGTTAGATACCAGGTACTCCGCCCCCTGCCCTGACAGTGTTATTGTTAGATACCAGGTACTCCGCCCCCTGCCCTGACAGTGTTATAGTTAGATACCAGGTACTCCGCCCCGGCCCTGACAGTGTTATTGTTAGATACCAGGTACTCCGCCCCTGCCCTGACAGTGTTATTGTTAGATACCAGGTACTCCGCCCCGGCCCTGACAGTGTTATTGTTAGATACCAGGTACTCCGCCCCCGGCCCTGACAGTGTTATTGTTAGATACCAGGTACTCCGCCCCCTGCCCTGACAGTGTTATTGTTAGATACCAGGTACTCCGCCCCCGGCCCTGACAGTGTTATTGTTAGATACCAGGTACTCCGCCCCCTGCCCTGACAGTGTTATTGTTAGATACCAGGTACTCCGCCCCCTGCCCTGACAGTGTTATTGTTAGATACCAGGTACTCCGCCCCCAGCCCTGACAGTGTTATTGTTAGATACCAGGTACTCCGCCCCCTGCCCTGACAGTGTTATTGTTAGATACCAGGTACTCCGCCCCCTGCCCTGACAGTGCTATTGTTAGATACCAGGTACTCCGCCCCCGGCCCTGACAGTGTTATTGTTAGATACCAGGTACTCCGCCCTGCCCTGACAGTGTTATTGTTAGATACCAGGTACTCCGCCCTGCCCTGACAGTGTTATTGTTAGATACCAGGTACTCCGCCCTGCCCTGACAGTGTTATTGTTAGATACCAGGTACTCCGCCCCCGGCCCTGACAGTGTTATTGTTCGATACCAGGTACTCCGCCCCCTGCCCTGACAGTGTTATTGTTAGATACCAGGTACTCCGCCCTGCCCTGACAGTGTTATTGTTAGATACCAGGTACCCCGCCCCGGCCCTGACAGTGTTATTGTTAGATACCAGGTACTCCGCCCCCGGCCCTGACAGTGTTATTGTTAGATACCAGGTACTCCGCCCCTGCCCTGACAGTGTTATTGTTAGATACCAGGTACTCCGCCCCCGGCCCTGACAGTGTTATTGTTAGATACCAGGTACTCCGCCCCCGGCCCTGACAGTGTTATTGTTAGATACCAGGTACTCCGCCCCCTGCCCTGACAGTGTTATTGTTAGATACCAGGTACTCCGCCCCCTGCCCTGACAGTGTTATTGTTAGATACCAGGTACTCCGCCCCCTGCCCTGACAGTGTTATTGTTAGAACCAGGTACTCCGCCCGGCCCTGACAGTGTTATTGTTAGATACCAGGTACTCCGCCCCCTGCCCTGACAGTGTTATTGTTAGATACCAGGTACTCCGCCCCCTGCCCTGACAGTGTTATTGTTAGATACCAGGTACTCCGCCCCCTGCCTGCCCTGACAGTGTTATTGTTAGATACCAGGTACTCCGCCCCCGGCCCTGACAGTGTTATTGTTAGATACCAGGTACTCCGCCCCCGGCCCTGACAGTGTTATTGTTAGATACCAGGTACTCCGCCCCTGCCTGCCCTGACAGTGTTATTGTTAGATACCAGGTACTCCGCCCCCTGCCCTGACAGTGTTATTGTTAGATACCAGGTACTCCGCCCCTGCCTGCCCTGACAGTGTTATTGTTAGATACCAGGTACTCCGCCCCCTGCCCTGACAGTGTTATTGTTAGATACCAGGTACTCCGCCCCCTGCCCTGACAGTGTTATTGTTAGATACCAGGTACTCCGCCCCCTGCCCTGACAGTGTTATTGTTAGATACCAGGTACTCCGCCCCCGGCCCTGACAGTGTTATTGTTAGATACCAGGTACTCCGCCCCCTGCCCTGACAGTGTTATTGTTAGATACCAGGTACTCCGCCCCCGGCCCTGACAGTGTTATTGTTAGATACCAGGTACTCCGCCCCCGGCCCTGACAGTGTTATTGTTAGATACCAGGTACTCCGCCCCCGGCCCTGACAGTGTTATTGTTAGATACCAGGTACTCCGCCCCCTGCCCTGACAGTGTTATTGTTAGATACCAGGTACTCCGCCCCCTGCCCTGACAGTGTTATTGTTAGATACCAGGTACTCCGCCCCCGGCCCTGACAGTGTTATTGTTAGATACCAGGTACTCCGCCCCCTGCCCTGACAGTGTTATTGTTAGATACCAGGTACTCCGCCCCCGGCCCTGACAGTGTTATTGTTAGATACCAGGTACTCCGCCCCCGGCCCTGACAGTGTTATTGTTAGATACCAGGTACTCCGCCCCCTGCCCTGACAGTGTTATTGTTAGATACCAGGTACTCCGCCCCCGGCCCTGACAGTGTTATTGTTAGATACCAGGTACTCCGCCCTGCCCTGACAGTGTTATTGTTAGATACCAGGTACTCCGCCCTGCCCTGACAGTGTTATTGTTAGATACCAGGTACTCCGCCCCCGGCCCTGACAGTGTTATTGTTAGATACCAGGTACTCCGCCCCCGGCCCTGACAGTGTTATTGTTAGATACCAGGTACTCCGCCCCCTGCCCTGACAGTGTTATTGTTAGATACCAGGTACTCCGCCCTGCCCTGACAGTGTTATTGTTAGATACCAGGTACTCCGCCCTGCCCTGACAGTGTTATTGTTAGATACCAGGTACTCCGCCCCCTGCCCTGACAGTGTTATTGTTAGATACCAGGTACTCCGCCCTGCCCTGACAGTGTTATTGTTAGATACCAGGTACTCCGCCCCCTGCCCTGACAGTGTTATTGTTAGATACCAGGTACTCCACCCCCGGCCCTGACAGTGTTATTGTTAGATACCAGGTACTCCGCCCCCTGCCCTGACAGTGTTATTGTTAGATACCAGGTACTCCGCCCCTGCCCGCCCTGACAGTGTTATTGTTAGATACCAGGTACTCCGCCCCCTGCCCTGACAGTGTTATTGTTAGATACCAGGTACTCCGCCCCCTGCCCTGACAGTGTTATTGTTAGATACCAGGTACTCCGCCCCCTGCCCTGACAGTGTTATTGTTAGATACCAGGTACTCCACCCCCGGCCCTGACAGTGTTATTGTTAGATACCAGGTACTCCGCCCCCTGCCCTGACAGTGTTATTGTTAGATACCAGGTACTCCGCCCCCTGCCCGCCCTGACAGTGTTATTGTTAGATACCAGGTACTCCGCCCCCTGCCCTGACAGTGTTATTGTTAGATACCAGGTACTCCGCCCCCTGCCCGCCCTGACAGTGTTATTGTTAGATACCAGGTACTCCGCCCCCGGCCCTGACAGTGTTATTGTTAGATACCAGGTACTCCGCCCCCTGCCCTGACAGTGTTATTGTTAGATACCAGGTACTCCGCCCCCTGCCCTGACAGTGTTATTGTTAGATACCAGGTACTCCGCCCCCGGCCCTGACAGTGTTATTGTTAGATACCAGGTACTCCGCCCCCTGCCCTGACAGTGTTATTGTTAGATACCAGGTACTCCGCCCCCGGCCCTGACAGTGTTATTGTTAGATACCAGGTACTCCGCCCCCGGCCCTGACAGTGTTATTGTTAGATACCAGGTACTCCGCCCCCTGCCCTGACAGTGTTATTGTTAGATACCAGGTACTCCGCCCCCGGCCCTGACAGTGTTATTGTTAGATACCAGGTACTCCGCCCCCTGCCCTGACAGTGTTATTGTTAGATACCAGGTACTCCGCCCTGACAGTGTTATTGTTAGATACCAGGTACTCCGCCCCCTGCCCTGACAGTGTTATTGTTAGATACCAGGTACTCCGCCCCCAGCCCTGACAGTGTTATTGTTAGATACCAGGTACTCCGCCCCCTGCCCTGACAGTGTTATTGTTAGATACCAGGTACTCCGCCCCCTGCCCTGACAGTGCTATTGTTAGATACCAGGTACTCCGCCCCCGGCCCTGACAGTGTTATTGTTAGATACCAGGTACTCCGCCCTGCCCTGACAGTGTTATTGTTAGATACCAGGTACTCCGCCCTGCCCTGACAGTGTTATTGTTAGATACCAGGTACTCCGCCCTGCCCTGACAGTGTTATTGTTAGATACCAGGTACTCCGCCCCCGGCCCTGACAGTGTTATTGTTCGATACCAGGTACTCCGCCCCCTGCCCTGACAGTGTTATTGTTAGATACCAGGTACTCCGCCCTGCCCTGACAGTGTTATTGTTAGATACCAGGTACCCCGCCCCCGGCCCTGACAGTGTTATTGTTAGATACCAGGTACTCCGCCCCCGGCCCTGACAGTGTTATTGTTAGATACCAGGTACTCCGCCCTGCCCTGACAGTGTTATTGTTAGATACCAGGTACTCCGCCCCCGGCCCTGACAGTGTTATTGTTAGATACCAGGTACTCCGCCCCCGGCCCTGACAGTGTTATTGTTAGATACCAGGTACTCCGCCCCCTGCCCTGACAGTGTTATTGTTAGATACCAGGTACTCCGCCCCCTGCCCTGACAGTGTTATTGTTAGATACCAGGTACTCCGCCCCCGGCCCTGACAGTGTTATTGTTAGATACCAGGTACTCCGCCCCCTGCCCTGACAGTGTTATTGTTAGATACCAGGTACTCCGCCCCCGGCCCTGACAGTGTTATTGTTAGATACCAGGTACTCCGCCCCCGGCCCTGACAGTGTTATTGTTAGATACCAGGTACTCCGCCCCCTGCCCTGACAGTGTTATTGTTAGATACCAGGTACTCCGCCCCCGGCCCTGACAGTGTTATTGTTAGATACCAGGTACTCCGCCCCCTGCCCTGACAGTGTTATTGTTAGATACCAGGTACTCCGCCCTGACAGTGTTATTGTTAGATACCAGGTACTCCGCCCCCTGCCCTGACAGTGTTATTGTTAGATACCAGGTACTCCGCCCCCAGCCCTGACAGTGTTATTGTTAGATACCAGGTACTCCGCCCCCTGCCCTGACAGTGTTATTGTTAGATACCAGGTACTCCGCCCCCTGCCCTGACAGTGCTATTGTTAGATACCAGGTACTCCGCCCCCGGCCCTGACAGTGTTATTGTTAGATACCAGGTACTCCGCCCTGCCCTGACAGTGTTATTGTTAGATACCAGGTACTCCGCCCTGCCCTGACAGTGTTATTGTTAGATACCAGGTACTCCGCCCTGCCCTGACAGTGTTATTGTTAGATACCAGGTACTCCGCCCCCGGCCCTGACAGTGTTATTGTTCGATACCAGGTACTCCGCCCCCTGCCCTGACAGTGTTATTGTTAGATACCAGGTACTCCGCCCTGCCCTGACAGTGTTATTGTTAGATACCAGGTACCCCGCCCCCGGCCCTGACAGTGTTATTGTTAGATACCAGGTACTCCGCCCCCGGCCCTGACAGTGTTATTGTTAGATACCAGGTACTCCGCCCTGCCCTGACAGTGTTATTGTTAGATACCAGGTACTCCGCCCCCGGCCCTGACAGTGTTATTGTTAGATACCAGGTACTCCGCCCCCGGCCCTGACAGTGTTATTGTTAGATACCAGGTACTCCGCCCCCTGCCCTGACAGTGTTATTGTTAGATACCAGGTACTCCGCCCCCTGCCCTGACAGTGTTATTGTTAGATACCAGGTACTCCGCCCCCTGCCCTGACAGTGTTATTGTTAGATACCAGGTACTCCGCCCGGCCCTGACAGTGTTATTGTTAGATACCAGGTACTCCGCCCCCTGCCCTGACAGTGTTATTGTTAGATACCAGGTACTCCGCCCCCTGCCCTGACAGTGTTATTGTTAGATACCAGGTACTCCGCCCCCTGCCTGCCCTGACAGTGTTATTGTTAGATACCAGGTACTCCGCCCCCGGCCCTGACAGTGTTATTGTTAGATACCAGGTACTCCGCCCCCGGCCCTGACAGTGTTATTGTTAGATACCAGGTACTCCGCCCCCTGCCTGCCCTGACAGTGTTATTGTTAGATACCAGGTACTCCGCCCCCTGCCCTGACAGTGTTATTGTTAGATACCAGGTACTCCGCCCCCTGCCTGCCCTGACAGTGTTATTGTTAGATACCAGGTACTCCGCCCCCTGCCCTGACAGTGTTATTGTTAGATACCAGGTACTCCGCCCCCTGCCCTGACAGTGTTATTGTTAGATACCAGGTACTCCGCCCCCTGCCTGCCCTGACAGTGTTATTGTTAGATACCAGGTACTCCGCCCCCTGCCCTGACAGTGTTATTGTTAGATACCAGGTACTCCGCCCCCTGCCCTGACAGTGTTATTGTTAGATACCAGGTACTCCGCCCCCGGCCCTGACAGTGTTATTGTTAGATACCAGGTACTCTGCCCCCTGCCCTGACAGTGTTATTGTTAGATACCAGGTACTCCGCCCCCTGCCCTGACAGTGTTATTGTTAGATACCAGGTACTCCGCCCCCGGCCCTGACAGTGTTATTGTTAGATACCAGGTACTCCGCCCTGCCCTGACAGTGTTATTGTTAGATACCAGGTACTCCGCCCTGCCCTGACAGTGTTATTGTTAGATACCAGGTACTCTGCCCCCTGCCTGCCCTGACAGTGTTATTGTTAGATACCAGGTACTCCACCCTGCCCTGACAGTGTTATTGTTAGATACCAGGTACTCCGCCCCTGCCTGCCCTGACAGTGTTATTGTTAGATACCAGGTACTCCGCCCTGCCCTGACAGTGTTATTGTTAGATACCAGGTACTCCGCCCTGACAGTGTTATTGTTAGATACCAGGTACTCCGCCCCCTGCCCTGACAGTGTTATTGTTAGATACCAGGTACTCCGCCCCCGGCCCTGACAGTGTTATTGTTAGATACCAGGTACTCCGCCCTGCCCTGACAGTGTTATTGTTAGATACCAGGTACTCCGCCCCCTGCCCTGACAGTGTTATTGTTAGATACCAGGTACTCCGCCCCCTGCCCTGACAGTGTTATTGTTAGATACCAGGTACTCCGCCCCCTGCCCTGACAGTGCTATTGTTAGATACCAGGTACTCCGCCCCCGGCCCTGACAGTGTTATTGTTAGATACCAGGTACTCCGCCCTGCCCTGACAGTGTTATTGTTAGATACCAGGTACTCCGCCCTGCCCTGACAGTGTTATTGTTAGATACCAGGTACTCCGCCCTGCCCTGACAGTGTTATTGTTAGATACCAGGTACTCCGCCCCCGGCCCTGACAGTGTTATTGTTCGATACCAGGTACTCCGCCCCCTGCCCTGACAGTGTTATTGTTAGATACCAGGTACTCCGCCCTGCCCTGACAGTGTTATTGTTAGATACCAGGTACCCCGCCCCCGGCCCTGACAGTGTTATTGTTAGATACCAGGTACTCCGCCCCCGGCCCTGACAGTGTTATTGTTAGATACCAGGTACTCCGCCCTGCCCTGACAGTGTTATTGTTAGATACCAGGTACTCCGCCCCCGGCCCTGACAGTGTTATTGTTAGATACCAGGTACTCCGCCCCCGGCCCTGACAGTGTTATTGTTAGATACCAGGTACTCCGCCCCCTGCCCTGACAGTGTTATTGTTAGATACCAGGTACTCCGCCCCCTGCCCTGACAGTGTTATTGTTAGATACCAGGTACTCCGCCCCCTGCCCTGACAGTGTTATTGTTAGATACCAGGTACTCCGCCCGGCCCTGACAGTGTTATTGTTAGATACCAGGTACTCCGCCCCCTGCCCTGACAGTGTTATTGTTAGATACCAGGTACTCCGCCCCCTGCCCTGACAGTGTTATTGTTAGATACCAGGTACTCCGCCCCCTGCCTGCCCTGACAGTGTTATTGTTAGATACCAGGTACTCCGCCCCCGGCCCTGACAGTGTTATTGTTAGATACCAGGTACTCCGCCCCCGGCCCTGACAGTGTTATTGTTAGATACCAGGTACTCCGCCCCCTGCCTGCCCTGACAGTGTTATTGTTAGATACCAGGTACTCCGCCCCCTGCCCTGACAGTGTTATTGTTAGATACCAGGTACTCCGCCCCCTGCCTGCCCTGACAGTGTTATTGTTAGATACCAGGTACTCCGCCCCCTGCCCTGACAGTGTTATTGTTAGATACCAGGTACTCCGCCCCCTGCCCTGACAGTGTTATTGTTAGATACCAGGTACTCCGCCCCCTGCCCTGACAGTGTTATTGTTAGATACCAGGTACTCCGCCCCCGGCCCTGACAGTGTTATTGTTAGATACCAGGTACTCCGCCCCCTGCCCTGACAGTGTTATTGTTAGATACCAGGTACTCCGCCCCCTGCCTGCCCTGACAGTGTTATTGTTAGATACCAGGTACTCCGCCCCCGGCCCTGACAGTGTTATTGTTAGATACCAGGTACTCCGCCCCCGGCCCTGACAGTGTTATTGTTAGATACCAGGTACTCCGCCCCCTGCCCTGACAGTGTTATTGTTAGATACCAGGTACTCCGCCCCCTGCCCTGACAGTGTTATTGTTAGATACCAGGTACTCCGCCCCCGGCCCTGACAGTGTTATTGTTAGATACCAGGTACTCCGCCCCCTGCCCTGACAGTGTTATTGTTAGATACCAGGTACTCCGCCCCCGGCCCTGACAGTGTTATTGTTAGATACCAGGTACTCCGCCCCCGGCCCTGACAGTGTTATTGTTAGATACCAGGTACTCCGCCCCCTGCCCTGACAGTGTTATTGTTAGATACCAGGTACTCCGCCCCCGGCCCTGACAGTGTTATTGTTAGATACCAGGTACTCCGCCCTGCCCTGACAGTGTTATTGTTAGATACCAGGTACTCCGCCCTGCCCTGACAGTGTTATTGTTAGATACCAGGTACTCCGCCCCCGGCCCTGACAGTGTTATTGTTAGATACCAGGTACTCCGCCCCCGGCCCTGACAGTGTTATTGTTAGATACCAGGTACTCCGCCCCCTGCCCTGACAGTGTTATTGTTAGATACCAGGTACTCCGCCCTGCCCTGACAGTGTTATTGTTAGATACCAGGTACTCCGCCCCTGCCCTGACAGTGTTATTGTTAGATACCAGGTACTCCGCCCCCTGCCCTGACAGTGTTATTGTTAGATACCAGGTACTCCGCCCTGCCCTGACAGTGTTATTGTTAGATACCAGGTACTCCGCCCCCTGCCCTGACAGTGTTATTGTTAGATACCAGGTACTCCACCCCCGGCCCTGACAGTGTTATTGTTAGATACCAGGTACTCCGCCCCCTGCCCTGACAGTGTTATTGTTAGATACCAGGTACTCCGCCCCCTGCCCGCCCTGACAGTGTTATTGTTAGATACCAGGTACTCCGCCCCCTGCCCTGACAGTGTTATTGTTAGATACCAGGTACTCCGCCCCCTGCCCTGACAGTGTTATTGTTAGATACCAGGTACTCCGCCCCCTGCCCTGACAGTGTTATTGTTAGATACCAGGTACTCCACCCCCGGCCCTGACAGTGTTATTGTTAGATACCAGGTACTCCGCCCCCTGCCCTGACAGTGTTATTGTTAGATACCAGGTACTCCGCCCCCTGCCCGCCCTGACAGTGTTATTGTTAGATACCAGGTACTCCGCCCCCTGCCCTGACAGTGTTATTGTTAGATACCAGGTACTCCGCCCCCTGCCCGCCCTGACAGTGTTATTGTTAGATACCAGGTACTCCGCCCCCGGCCCTGACAGTGTTATTGTTAGATACCAGGTACTCCGCCCCCTGCCCTGACAGTGTTATTGTTAGATACCAGGTACTCCGCCCCCTGCCCTGACAGTGTTATTGTTAGATACCAGGTACTCCGCCCCCGGCCCTGACAGTGTTATTGTTAGATACCAGGTACTCCGCCCCCTGCCCTGACAGTGTTATTGTTAGATACCAGGTACTCCGCCCCCGGCCCTGACAGTGTTATTGTTAGATACCAGGTACTCCGCCCCCGGCCCTGACAGTGTTATTGTTAGATACCAGGTACTCCGCCCCCTGCCCTGACAGTGTTATTGTTAGATACCAGGTACTCCGCCCCCGGCCCTGACAGTGTTATTGTTAGATACCAGGTACTCCGCCCCCTGCCCTGACAGTGTTATTGTTAGATACCAGGTACTCCGCCCTGACAGTGTTATTGTTAGATACCAGGTACTCCGCCCCCTGCCCTGACAGTGTTATTGTTAGATACCAGGTACTCCGCCCCCAGCCCTGACAGTGTTATTGTTAGATACCAGGTACTCCGCCCCCTGCCCTGACAGTGTTATTGTTAGATACCAGGTACTCCGCCCCCTGCCCTGACAGTGCTATTGTTAGATACCAGGTACTCCGCCCCCGGCCCTGACAGTGTTATTGTTAGATACCAGGTACTCCGCCCTGCCCTGACAGTGTTATTGTTAGATACCAGGTACTCCGCCCTGCCCTGACAGTGTTATTGTTAGATACCAGGTACTCCGCCCTGCCCTGACAGTGTTATTGTTAGATACCAGGTACTCCGCCCCCGGCCCTGACAGTGTTATTGTTCGATACCAGGTACTCCGCCCCCTGCCCTGACAGTGTTATTGTTAGATACCAGGTACTCCGCCCTGCCCTGACAGTGTTATTGTTAGATACCAGGTACCCCGCCCCCGGCCCTGACAGTGTTATTGTTAGATACCAGGTACTCCGCCCCCGGCCCTGACAGTGTTATTGTTAGATACCAGGTACTCCGCCCTGCCCTGACAGTGTTATTGTTAGATACCAGGTACTCCGCCCCCGGCCCTGACAGTGTTATTGTTAGATACCAGGTACTCCGCCCCCGGCCCTGACAGTGTTATTGTTAGATACCAGGTACTCCGCCCCCTGCCCTGACAGTGTTATTGTTAGATACCAGGTACTCCGCCCCCTGCCCTGACAGTGTTATTGTTAGATACCAGGTACTCCGCCCCCTGCCCTGACAGTGTTATTGTTAGATACCAGGTACTCCGCCCGGCCCTGACAGTGTTATTGTTAGATACCAGGTACTCCGCCCCCTGCCCTGACAGTGTTATTGTTAGATACCAGGTACTCCGCCCCCTGCCCTGACAGTGTTATTGTTAGATACCAGGTACTCCGCCCCCTGCCTGCCCTGACAGTGTTATTGTTAGATACCAGGTACTCCGCCCCCGGCCCTGACAGTGTTATTGTTAGATACCAGGTACTCCGCCCCCGGCCCTGACAGTGTTATTGTTAGATACCAGGTACTCCGCCCCCTGCCTGCCCTGACAGTGTTATTGTTAGATACCAGGTACTCCGCCCCCTGCCCTGACAGTGTTATTGTTAGATACCAGGTACTCCGCCCCCTGCCTGCCCTGACAGTGTTATTGTTAGATACCAGGTACTCCGCCCCCTGCCCTGACAGTGTTATTGTTAGATACCAGGTACTCCGCCCCCTGCCCTGACAGTGTTATTGTTAGATACCAGGTACTCCGCCCCCTGCCTGCCCTGACAGTGTTATTGTTAGATACCAGGTACTCCGCCCCCTGCCCTGACAGTGTTATTGTTAGATACCAGGTACTCCGCCCCCTGCCCTGACAGTGTTATTGTTAGATACCAGGTACTCCGCCCCCGGCCCTGACAGTGTTATTGTTAGATACCAGGTACTCTGCCCCCTGCCCTGACAGTGTTATTGTTAGATACCAGGTACTCCGCCCCCTGCCCTGACAGTGTTATTGTTAGATACCAGGTACTCCGCCCCCGGCCCTGACAGTGTTATTGTTAGATACCAGGTACTCCGCCCTGCCCTGACAGTGTTATTGTTAGATACCAGGTACTCCGCCCTGCCCTGACAGTGTTATTGTTAGATACCAGGTACTCTGCCCCCTGCCTGCCCTGACAGTGTTATTGTTAGATACCAGGTACTCCACCCTGCCCTGACAGTGTTATTGTTAGATACCAGGTACTCCGCCCCCTGCCTGCCCTGACAGTGTTATTGTTAGATACCAGGTACTCCGCCCTGCCCTGACAGTGTTATTGTTAGATACCAGGTACTCCGCCCTGACAGTGTTATTGTTAGATACCAGGTACTCCGCCCCCTGCCCTGACAGTGTTATTGTTAGATACCAGGTACTCCGCCCCCGGCCCTGACAGTGTTATTGTTAGATACCAGGTACTCCGCCCTGCCCTGACAGTGTTATTGTTAGATACCAGGTACTCCGCCCCCTGCCCTGACAGTGTTATTGTTAGATACCAGGTACTCCGCCCCCGGCCCTGACAGTGTTATTGTTAGATACCAGGTACTCCGCCCTGACAGTGTTATTGTTAGATACCAGGTACTCCGCCCCCTGCCCTGACAGTGTTATTGTTAGATACCAGGTACTCCGCCCCCTGCCCTGACAGTGTTATTGTTAGATACCAGGTACTCCGCCCCCGGCCCTGACAGTGTTATTGTTAGATACCAGGTACTCCGCCCCCGGCCCTGACAGTGTTATTGTTAGATACCAGGTACTCCGCCCCCTGCCCTGACAGTGTTATTGTTAGATACCAGGTACTCCGCCCCCGGCCCTGACAGTGTTATTGTTAGATACCAGGTACTCCGCCCCCTGCCCTGACAGTGTTATTGTTAGATACCAGGTACTCCGCCCCCTGCCTGCCCTGACAGTGTTATTGTTAGATACCAGGTACTCCGCCCCCGGCCCTGACAGTGTTATTGTTAGATACCAGGTACTCCGCCCCCGGCCCTGACAGTGTTATTGTTAGATACCAGGTACTCCGCCCCCTGCCCTGACAGTGTTATTGTTAGATACCAGGTACTCCGCCCCCTGCCCTGACAGTGTTATTGTTAGATACCAGGTACTCCGCCCCCGGCCCTGACAGTGTTATTGTTAGATACCAGGTACTCCGCCCCCTGCCCTGACAGTGTTATTGTTAGATACCAGGTACTCCGCCCCCGGCCCTGACAGTGTTATTGTTAGATACCAGGTACTCCGCCCCCGGCCCTGACAGTGTTATTGTTAGATACCAGGTACTCCGCCCCCTGCCCTGACAGTGTTATTGTTAGATACCAGGTACTCCGCCCCCGGCCCTGACAGTGTTATTGTTAGATACCAGGTACTCCGCCCTGCCCTGACAGTGTTATTGTTAGATACCAGGTACTCCGCCCCCGGCCCTGACAGTGTTATTGTTAGATACCAGGTACTCCGCCCCCGGCCCTGACAGTGTTATTGTTAGATACCAGGTACTCCGCCCCCTGCCCTGACAGTGTTATTGTTAGATACCAGGTACTCCGCCCTGCCCTGACAGTGTTATTGTTAGATACCAGGTACTCCGCCCCCTGCCCTGACAGTGTTATTGTTAGATACCAGGTACTCCACCCCCGGCCCTGACAGTGTTATTGTTAGATACCAGGTACTCCGCCCCCTGCCCTGACAGTGTTATTGTTAGATACCAGGTACTCCGCCCCCTGCCCGCCCTGACAGTGTTATTGTTAGATACCAGGTACTCCGCCCCCTGCCCTGACAGTGTTATTGTTAGATACCAGGTACTCCGCCCCCTGCCCTGACAGTGTTATTGTTAGATACCAGGTACTCCGCCCCCTGCCCTGACAGTGTTATTGTTAGATACCAGGTACTCCACCCCCGGCCCTGACAGTGTTATTGTTAGATACCAGGTACTCCGCCCCCTGCCCTGACAGTGTTATTGTTAGATACCAGGTACTCCGCCCCCTGCCCGCCCTGACAGTGTTATTGTTAGATACCAGGTACTCCGCCCCCTGCCCTGACAGTGTTATTGTTAGATACCAGGTATTCCGCCCCCTGCCCTGACAGTGTTATTGTTAGATACCAGGTACTCCGCCCCCGGCCCTGACAGTGTTATTGTTAGATACCAGGTACTCCGCCCCCTGCCCTGACAGTGTTATTGTTAGATACCAGGTACTCCGCCCCCTGCCCTGACAGTGTTATTGTTAGATACCAGGTACTCCGCCCCCGGCCCTGACAGTGTTATTGTTAGATACCAGGTACTCCGCCCCCGGCCCTGACAGTGTTATTGTTAGATACCAGGTACTCCGCCCCCTGCCCTGACAGTGTTATTGTTAGATACCAGGTACTCCGCCCCCGGCCCTGACAGTGTTATTGTTAGATACCAGGTACTCCTCCCCCGGCCCTGACAGTGTTATTGTTAGATACCAGGTACTCCGCCCCCTGCCCTGACAGTGTTATTGTTAGATACCAGGTACTCCGCCCCCTGCCCTGACAGTGTTATTGTTAGATACCAGGTACTCCGCCCGGCCCTGACAGTGTTATTGTTAGATACCAGGTACTCCGCCCCCTGCCCTGACAGTGTTATTGTTAGATACCAGGTACTCCGCCCCCTGCCCTGACAGTGTTATTGTTAGATACCAGGTACTCCGCCCCCTGCCCTGACAGTGTTATTGTTAGATACCAGGTACTCCGCCCCCTGCCCTGACAGTGTTATTGTTAGATACCAGGTACTCCGCCCCCGGCCCTGACAGTGTTATTGTTAGATACCAGGTACTCCGCCCCCGGCCCTGACAGTGTTATTGTTAGATACCAGGTACTCCGCCCCCTGCCTGCCCTGACAGTGTTATTGTTAGATACCAGGTACTCCGCCCCCTGCCCTGACAGTGTTATTGTTAGATACCAGGTACTCCGCCCCCTGCCTGCCCTGACAGTGTTATTGTTAGATACCAGGTACTCCGCCCCCTGCCCTGACAGTGTTATTGTTAGATACCAGGTACTCCGCCCGGCCCTGACAGTGTTATTGTTAGATACCAGGTACTCCGCCCCCTGCCCTGACAGTGTTATTGTTAGATACCAGGTACTCCGCCCCCTGCCCTGACAGTGTTATTGTTAGATACCAGGTACTCCGCCCCCTGCCTGCCCTGACAGTGTTATTGTTAGATACCAGGTACTCCGCCCCCGGCCCTGACAGTGTTATTGTTAGATACCAGGTACTCCGCCCCCGGCCCTGACAGTGTTATTGTTAGATACCAGGTACTCCGCCCCCGGCCCTGACAGTGTTATTGTTAGATACCAGGTACTCCGCCCCCTGCCCTGACAGTGTTATTGTTAGATACCAGGTACTCCGCCCCCTGCCCTGACAGTGTTATTGTTAGATACCAGGTACTCCGCCCCCGGCCCTGACAGTGTTATTGTTAGATACCAGGTACTCCGCCCGGCCCTGACAGTGTTATTGTTAGATACCAGGTACTCCGCCCCCTGCCCTGACAGTGTTATTGTTAGATACCAGGTACTCCGCCCCCTGCCTGCCCTGACAGTGTTATTGTTAGATACCAGGTACTCCGCCCCCTGCCCTGACAGTGTTATTGTTAGATACCAGGTACTCCGCCCCCTGCCCTGACAGTGTTATTGTTAGATACCAGGTACTCCGCCCTGCCCTGACAGTGTTATTGTTAGATACCAGGTACTCCGCCCTGCCCTGACAGTGTTATTGTTAGATACCAGGTACTCCGCCCCCGGCCCTGACAGTGTTATTGTTAGATACCAGGTACTCCGCCCCCTGCCCTGACAGTGTTATTGTTAGATACCAGGTACTCCGCCCCCGGCCCTGACAGTGTTATTGTTAGATACCAGGTACTCCGCCCGGCCCTGACAGTGTTATTGTTAGATACCAGGTACTCCGCCCCCTGCCCTGACAGTGTTATTGTTAGATACCAGGTACTCCGCCCCCTGCCTGCCCTGACAGTGTTATTGTTAGATACCAGGTACTCCGCCCCCTGCCCTGACAGTGTTATTGTTAGATACCAGGTACTCCGCCCCCTGCCCTGACAGTGTTATTGTTAGATACCAGGTACTCCGCCCCCTGCCTTTCAGTGTTATTGTTAGATACCAGGTACTCCGCCCCCTGCCCTGACAGTGTTATTGTTAGATACCAGGTACTCCGCCCTGCCCTGACAGTGTTATTGTTAGATACCAGGTACTCCGCCCCCGGCCCTGACAGTGTTATTGTTAGATACCAGGTACTCCGCCCCCTGCCCTGACAGTGTTATTGTTAGATACCAGGTACTCCGCCCTGCCCTGACAGTGTTATTGTTAGATACCAGGTACTCCGCCCCCGGCCCTGACAGTGTTATTGTTAGATACCAGGTACTCCGCCCCCTGCCCTGACAGTGTTATTGTTAGATACCAGGTACTCCGCCCAGGTACTCTTACTGTTCGCCGATGAGACTGGAGGAAAAATATTCCAATTATTTGACGTCGATCTGCTAGATCCATTTCCCGTTTGTATGACGCAATAAACGAGGGAGGCTGGATGAATTATGAACACCAATGGCGAAAAAATGAAATATTGATCCCAAAAACGAGTTAACTCGTTCCTGGCGCACAACGCATGGCGGGCAATAACGAGTATACTCGTTTTTGGCGCACAATGTGTTAAGAGAGATATCGGTATCACAGCTAGAGAAAATCACATTGCTTTGCTTCGGTTCCTGACATGGATCTTTAGCATCGAGGAAGTTCTCCTGATACAGATTACATTTAGCCTGGTATTGACTCGATGTTCAATCAATACCATTCATCCATAGTTATTGAATGTTTGGGTCCAGACACGCGTACGTACAGACATACAACAACACTGAACAGTCATTCAAGATATACCAAACAAAGGATAGGCCAAAGTACAAGGGGAGAAACGCCATCTTGACCACTTTTAGAGAGGACTGTGAGTCTTGTCTCCCTCGGTGGACAGACCTCTAAGCCTATTATAGTCAGGTTTCTGAGGTTCAAGGACGAGCTTGCTTTGTACAGCCAACCCCTCTCCAGGGCCCAGGAAGTGTTATTAACGAGGTCGTCTTCGAGGCCATCCGACACAAGGAGAAGAAGCTGGCGCAGTTATGGAGGCTACAGAAAAAAGAAAAAGACTTGTGATATTTGCAAGGTGAAATCTCGTATCAGTCTAGCAGCCTATGACGGCGTTATTATCCAATATTCCACGATAGGTCTACATATAAACTCGGAAGAGAGACTGTAGCTGCTCTGTAATATACTGGGGAACTTGGATAGAAGCCATAATATGTCTGAAGTACGACTCTGGAGTTGGTATTCCATAGACAGATAATAGCTTAGACAGCTAGGTTAGACAGATAGGCTAGGCAGTTGGTTCGGTAGATAGGAGGTTAGGCAGCTAGGTTAGGTAGCTAGGAGGTTAGACAGCTAGTATGTTAAGCAGGTAGGGGGTTAGACTGCTAGGAGGTTAGACAGCTAGGAGGGGCAACAGTGGCTCAGGAGGTAGAGCAGTCGTCTGGTTACCCGGAGGTTCTCGGTTCGATTCCCGCTCCTCCCGGGCAGCGTGTCGAAGTGTCCTTGAGCAAGACACTTAACCCCTAATTGCTCCCGATGAGCAGGTCGGCACCTTGCATGGTCGCCTCCGCCGTCGGTGTGTGGATGTGTGTGTGGATGTGTGAGTGAATGTGTGAATGTGACAACATTGTAAAGCGCTTTGGATAAAAGCGCTATATAAAAAACGACCCATTTAGGAGGTTAGCCTTCTAGGGGTTAGACAGCTATGAGGTTAGGCAGCTATTTAGAAAGTGTTATGACATTACTAGGTAAAGGGAACGCATAATACTGTTGCATGAATGGAGTAAATACCACTTGCCCTCATTGAAAACGAGCTGTAATGAAATTAGAAAAAAAAAATTATGTATAAATTGTCCATTTCTAAAAAAAAATTAAAATTCTAGCAACATTTCCATTAATGTTGCCTGGTGAGGTCATAGTGTTTGTGGTGTTATCAAACAACTAAAGAGGAAGGGTGTGTACAGGGGCTGGTAAACGCACAGTGTTGCTAGCAGTGGTGGGAAGTAACTGTAAAGTAAAGTATTTTTTATTCAAGCACTCGACTTAAGTATAATGTCAAGGTAGTGGTACTTGTATTTTCATTTTTAGGGAACCTTGTGTCCGCTACATTTCAAATGAAATATTGCACTTTTTACACTAAATGTATCTGAACTCATCAGTTACTATAGTTACTAGAAAACGGGGCATTTGCATAGAAAACATGGCACGAGTGGATTCACGTTACATTTCGAAGCCCGCCAACTTCAAGAGGATGTTACCCTTTCATTTATTTGCATTTATTTTAAATTTGTTGGACCTTATGGTGTTCTTGTTCTGTTCTTGACTTATTGTTATGTTTTCTTCTTGACTTGTTTAAAGAAGACATGTACGGCCCATGGGGACATTAACGTGTGTTGTCGGGCCTTATAAATAAATTTGATTTGATTTGATTTATGTAATTGGAGCGGCACAACAGGACCGTATAATATATGTGTATTTAAACAAACAAAAAAACAAAAACTGGACGAGTGTTTGTTACGTGAGACCCACGGACCGCTAAAAGCACTCCGCTGCTTCAAAGTGTTTTGCACTTAGCGGGTTTGTCTTCTTATGATCAGACTAATAGCTATCGCTCACGGCTGCCCCCCGTCCAACGCCTTTCAATCTCGTTAAAAGAGGCCCTCCACCTTCCCAGTGGCGTCCGCCTGATGGGTAATGTGATGGAAATATGATTGGCTTCCTCCTCCCGACGTCTGTTCAAGGTCAAAAGCCGGTACTGTAGCTCTGCGTGATTCTTCTGTGCTTCAGTCGGAGCATCAAAGGTCACTTACGGACAGACGTGCGGCGCCGCGATGCATCTTGAGAGATGAAGGCTTTACAACGTGAGTTACAGTGTTTCTCCCCTATTTGTTAAAAAAGAAATCTATAGTGACATGCTTGTAGTGTTGGTGTTGCGCTACAAACGTTAAGACCGTTTTATAGCAGACTTACCAGTGGGCAAACGTTGAGACTGTTTTATAGCAGACTTACCAGTGGGCAAACGTTGAGACTGTTTTATAGCAGACTTACCAGTGGGCAAACGTTAAGACCGTTTTGTCTTTTATGGCAGACTTATCAGAACATTCCCTCATAAGTCCCTCGTGTACTGTCTCAGAATGAGACGACCTCCTTTTGGACTGAACTAGTTTCTCTAAAAGAGTTGCTGCACTTTCTTATTCCATTCTGAGCCGCGGCAGGACCTGAGTTGTTGCATAGCGTCTGACACGTCCACCCAGCTACTGATGGATGGGTGCCCCCCCCACACGACGTCACCATCAGGGACGGAGCGCGTCACCCTCTCGGGGCCCAGATGGATATTAGAGCTGCTACTACTGTAGGGCTGGGGGGGCGAGTCTTGCTCAAATGTGAATCACGATTTTTTTCTCTCTAAGAATTGAGATCACGATTCTCTCACACGATTCTTATTTTTTCAATAAAATCATTTGTTGCACTCTTTCAGACAACATGACACATATCAAAGTGCTTGACTTAAACTTAAACATAACATATATGAAGGTGCTTGACTTAAACTTAAGTCTCTTGTAACATACAAAATAACTCAAGTCAGAATCGTCATCATTTAAAAAAGTAAAAACTAAGTAATTATATTTTTTTTGTAAATGTATTATTATTATTTTTAATAAAAGAAAATCGTCATAATTTAGAAATGAGATTGCATAGGTCTATGAATCGAGATCGCGATTTTTTTTCGATTAATTGCCCAGCCCTAGCTGCTACTAATGATTATTCCCTGATTCATCAGTGGCTCAGCAGGTAGAGCAGTCGTCTGGGAATCCGGAGGTTCCCGGTTCGATTCCCGCTCCTCCCGGGCAGCGTGTCGATGTGTCCTTGAGCAAGCCACTTAACCCCTGACTGCTCCCGATGAGCAGGTTGGCACCTTGCATGGTCGCCTCCGCCGTCGGTGTGTGAATGTGTGAGTGAACGGGTAAAATGTGAGGAACAAATTGTAAAGCGCTTTGGATAAAAGCTGCTATATAAATAAAGCAGCCATTTACCATTCATACAGCGCTTATTTTATCCAATTAATCGGTACATCTAAATAACACATTTTTACACAAAGTAATATTTACTTTTGAGATTACTCACATTTGTTTTTCCCCATGAATGCACACTGGAATCGAGCTAAAGCTGCACATTAACAGTGTAAACAATCGTAATGCTTCTGAATTAAATTATTATTTTATATTCTATTCCTGTCTGACGAGGTGCTTTGGAACATTTAACTGTCACCAATGAAATGTTTCGAAGCAGTAGTTTTTTTTGTTTGATAATTTTTTGTGTAACAGAATTATTATCGATAGCGGACAGGAAATACACTCGGATGCAAGCTGTTCCCTTAGCAACGGAATCATACTGAAAAGGTCTATATGTAAGCAGGTATTGTGATGTTTACATTCCGCAAAAATGGTAAATGGCTGCATTTATATAACTCTTATCCAAAGCGCTTTACAATTTGTTCGGAAGGCGCAGGGAATCGAACCGGGAACCTCCGGATAATAACCAGGCGGCTGCTCTACCTACAGAGCCACTGTCGATTACCGTGATATGAATCTCTTCCACAGAGCCCGGCCTGTACTTCCCTGTCAAGATAACCAGGACGTCCTCGGTCTGTCTGAGAGGTCTGTCCTCAGGGGACTTGCTTTGAGGCAGTGACTCTAGAGAGATGCAGAGCTGCAGCTGTCTGTCTCGAGGGCCGACGAGCACCTTGCTCTCCTTAGAGGCTCCCTGCGTCCCCCCCCCCCCCCCCCGAGGCCTCCTCCCTGAGCGCTATATGGGCTTCAGACAGTTAACCCATGGGAGAACAAACGGTAGAGATTCACTGTAGTGATTTGCAGGTTGGTGTAAAAAGTACCACGAAATGATACTTAAGTGAAAGTATGGGTACCGTCTCAAAATCGTACTCGAGTAAAAGTCATAAGAGTATGTGGCTAAAAACACACTTGAGTAAAAGTCAAAAAAAGTTTCTACTTTTAAATGTACTTAAGTACTAAAAAGTAAAAGTAAACACTTTTTTTCTGACCGTCTATTCTTCTGATAGCAGGTGTTTAATCAAAGATCCCCACTTTCTAGTTCTGCACAAGGACCAATCAGCATGGGTATAATGGGCGGGTTCATTTTCCATTGATGGGGATTTGATTGGCTGTTTTTAAATAAAGCGCGGCCGCAGGATTAATACACTAATTAAAATGGTCGGACCTGCGAGATTTGTACTTTGTACGTTGTAGGTCTGCATTTTAAATGTAAGGAGTAAAAAGTATGTTTCTACTCTCTGAAATGTAATTGAGTAAAAGTACAAGTATACAAACCTAATAATACTCGAGTAAAGTACAAATCCCCCAAAATCCCCAGAGCCAGACGAGGGCTAGAGGGTCATCTTAAAGTAAAGCTGTTGTTGGCCTGTCTTTTATACGTCCTACTGACTCTGTCACAGCTAGAATGAAAATACCTATTAACCGTATCTATATATATCAGGGCTGTCAAAATTAACGCTTTAACTTTGGAGATTCATTTAAATGATTTAAAGCATTCAAATAAATTAATCTAGATGAATCTATGGAGTGAAACATCTTCAATCTTAGCTCCGCGGATATAAGAGAGAGGTCTAGCTGAGTCAACGTCGATGGTTTTGTTGAACATTTGTATTTCACACAGGAGAGAAACTGTATTCAAAGAAAGCTATTAAATTAGTCTTTGAATCTAAATATACTTTCTTTGTGTTGATTTTACATTGATTCCATGATTTTACTCAAGTAAATATATGTTACAAGCTTCGGTCTTAAGTAGAAAAATGCTATTTTTTATCTAGATTAAAAGAGATTAATTAGTTAATTTTTTTTTATCTATTGACAGCACTACTATATATATATATATATATATATATATATATATATATATATATATATATATATATATATATATATATATATATATATATATATATATATATATATATATATATATATATATATATATATATATATATATATATATCTATATATATATATCTATCTATTGTCAGACCAGTAGAGTGTCAGACCAGTAGAGTGGTTTCACGTTGTCTTTTCCTTCTTAATTATGTCCTTTTAGCCGATGGCACCAACCAAGGGATGTGCATATTCTCCTCTCACGACCAACTGTCATCAAGATCAACACGAACAAGAACGGCAGCGAGCAATTCTCCAACATTGTCCAACAAATACCGACAGACACATAAGCCTGTGTGTCCATTCTATTCTCTCACCCTCCCTCGTCTCCTCGGTTCACCCGGCCCCTCTCCTCTCTCTCCTCCTAGGCTGATTGGTTTGGGCTATCCCAGGCTGGGGAAATTACATGCAGGAGTAATCCCTTAATCAGTGTGTCTCGCTGGGATTACCACCGAGGGCTGCCCCAGCCCGGGTCCTCCAGAGTCACTGGCATCAGCGGTGTAGTCCCTGCAGAGTTTAGTCGAAGGAACATCTCCCCGCGAAGCTCATCAAGGTGACAACTCATAGTGTATTTATTTGTGGATGTTAGGAGTGGATTTTCCTTTAGAAATACGTCGGAGAACCTGAATTATATGTTCTAGATCATTTTGATACCCATCTTTGGTTAACGGTGATATAGATAAAGTTTCTATGAAGAGTAATCATTTAAAGAAACTATAATAATACATCCACAGAAATGTATTATTTCCCCCCCAAAAAAGTATGAATGAATTTAGAATAAAAAACAGATTGTGCAGGTCCAAAATTATTGTGGTTGTTTACATGTTTACATGCATGTGTCCCCTCCCTACTTCTCATTGCCCCACATGGAATGCGTCTGCCTTGGACAAATGACACGTTGGTGCTCTACTGCACCATCTAGTGGCTCAATGTTATCTATAGAATGTTAAATACAATTCTCACTTTTGTAAACGATTCCATTTGAATCATTTCTCTTTCATTCTCTAGAGTCTAGGACACTGGGTCTCATTCCCGAAAATTTTCCAAAGATATATTCTGGAAGACTTATCTTGGAACCACTGAGACATAATCTATGACAAGTACACTCTGAGTCCTGAACGTGCTGGAGATATGTCTTAAGTGGCTGAAACGGTCGCAGAAATTATATGATCTGATATCTGCTTGGAGAATGGCATTCTGTCGTAAACTCCAAAGCGCGTTCCCGTTCAGCTAATTTGCATACAAAACACCGCCAAAACAGTTCCTTATAAGGCAACTGGTGACGCAGCTGTTTGAAATGGAATGGCGGAAGTGCTTTGCGAGCCGCGTGATTACGAAAAACCTAGCGTCAGTCAGTGCCAATCAGAGAGCGTCTCCGAGAAATGCGGCTAGGTTTCGTAATCACGCTTGCGCCCATCAAAACTAGATTAGATTAATGTATTGGCATCATATACAGCTCGCGGTACACACCTGCCGCAGCGCGTGCGCACACACAGACACACACACACGCGCGCACGCGCAGTACTGTACATGAATGAATGAATGACATAATATATATAGCCTACGGCGGGCGTAATCCATAAGCCTATAGGCTACTGTTCATTCGTAGGCGCACACAAGACTTGTTATGGAATATTAATGCAGTCTATTTCCACCGATTAGCTTTAGTTCTTATTTATTTATCCGTCATTTCAGTGTTGGTGTATAGGCTATATAGTGTATTTCAATATAAGTTTAATTGATTAATGATATATTCGAAGGAATGCAGGTTTATAGCTATATCAACCCCCTCCAATGTACAGTAAATTACCAAGTATGGTTTTGTCAATATTCCAATGTACAGTTTTGCTTGTACAGTGTAAGTCTATCCCCCACCCATCCCTACCCAACCTCCTCCAACAGTTTCTACGTCAAATGTACTCTCTTTTCTGGACTCTTTTTGTATCACAAACAGTACTGTATTTTCAAATCTGGTATGTCATAAATGTATAGATGTAGCAGTACTGTCTATCTGTGTCATGTGTGTCATATGATGAATTGAAAATGGGGGACCCTGATGTAAACAAGACGAAATTCTTTCTCTGGTCTGCATCCCCTTATGTAATTGAGCTGTACTGTACTGTACCCATTCTGCAATCTGTTAATAAAGTTTTCAATTAATCAAACAAAGGTCTGTCCCATTGTATACCAATCAATGGGATACATTGCATGTTGACCTGCATTCTTTCAAATGTATATAATTAATCATTAAAACAGATGTGTAACAAATAAGAAATACAAATTCCACAGAAGGCATTCAATTATTATTATTTTCAATCATTTCACAATAATTGCATAATTGTGTTTGAATATCTGAGTAATTATTTGTCCAAAATAGCTGGTTCAGATATGGTTAATCCAGCTGCCCTGTGATCAGATGAATCCATATTATTTATTTTTCCGACATCAAATTCGTAATTTCTTATCGTACAAATATTGTCATATTTATTTTAATTATGATTAAGTAATTAATTCCAAGGAGGCCTGTAGCGTTGACGTGAAGGAATCACTATGAGAACACAGTCTGTCAAGTTATAATAACATTTTAAATTAGTCAATCAATCATGAGATTTGATCGTGGGCTGAGAGCCTATTTAAGTGTGCTCCTCAGCACTCTTAGATCTGCTCTCAAATAAGATCTCAGGAAAATTTGAAGACTCCCACTCCCAGCCCTAATATGTCTTAAATAGGCAGAAATCTGGCTAAGACGAAATATTTTGTCGTAAATTCGTTCGAGAATGAGACCCAATGTCTACGTTTGCAGTGAATAGGCGTTTGTTTGTAAACCTCAGTGTATCTACATGTTGTTCAAATGTCCGTCTTATAGAGATGTGACACATGGGAAGTGAAACACACCAGTCTAGCCAACCCTAACCAAGAGAGATTTTAGACACGGACTAGGATTAAGGCAGTTCTAGCCTATTTAGCAGTAGTATTATGGTTATTATAGTAGTAGTATTAGCAACAGTAGTTAATGACTTTCCCATAATGTTGGCGTGTTCCTTTAAGCTCGACACTTGATGTTACGAATCAGTCCAGAGAAAAAGAAAATAAATGTCCTTTTGTTATAAAAATGTATTATAATTAGGTTTTTCTTTCTCCATGATCCAGTTTTTAACTATTCTTGTCAATTGTCAATTTTGTTGGATTTTCCTAAATTCCATTTAGGTGTTGAGATTTAAAACGTCAGTAGCAGCAGGTATCATCGTGTCACTGGGGAGTTGAGCCGTCTCACCGTCTCTCAACCCCTGCCCTCTTTGAATCCTTTGAGATGGGTTCGATTTAAGATCAGATTAGATGTACTCCTCAGTCCTCACACATATCATGTGTGGCTCAGGAGGTAGAGCGGTCGCCTCCCGATCAGAAGGTTCCCGGTTCGATTACAGCTCCTCCCGGCAGTGTGTCGAAGTGCCCTTGAGCAAGACACCCTAACATAGGGCTGGGCGATATAACGATAACGATAAATATCGCGATATATTTTAATAATTGATATCGAATATCGAAATTTAAAAAAAAATTGATTTTTTTTTTTTTTTTTTTTTTTTACCTGCAACAGGGCAGTTTTAAAACCAGAGACAGTGGACAGACTTGTCTTTCTTGCCTGCAACTTAAAGTAATGGCTGTGCTTGTCCAAATGACAATACTGACCAAATTCAGATTTCTTTTTCTCTTGTCCATTTATTTTGTTTGCTTTCTAATTTAAAATACATTTTGAAACCGTCTGTACACAGTAGGCTATGTGTGCTAGCAGAACTAGACTCCAGTCACGAGTCACGGTGCACATGTGCTGTGGTTTGTCCACCAAAAAAGCGCCAAAAGATCGAAAATAAACGAGCAGAGCCAGAACTGTTCAACTCCTCTGGAGCCACAGCCAGCAGAGAAGCCGGTTTACTTTAGCTTTTAAACCAGCTGCAGCCTGAGAACTGGAGTGTGAGGGGATGTAACACTAAAGATGGCGGCAATGACAAAGAATTGCTGCAAAATAAACATACATCTGTTGTTTAAAAAAAAAAAAAAAAAAAAAAAAAATTATACTTATAACAATTCGATAATTATCGATATCGAGAAATAAAATAAAATTATCATATCGTTATCGCAATATGATTTTTTTCCATATCGCCCAGCCCTACCCTAACCCCTAACTAACTGCACCCGATGAGCAGGTCGGCACCGTGCGGGTGTGAATGTGAAGTGATGAATTGTGAAGCGCTTTGGATAAAAGCGCTATATACTCACCATTCCATTTATACATACATTCCAATTATACGTATATATAATTAAAAACGCATAAATAATCGAATTAGAAAATCTAATCGTGACCTCAAAACCTAAATGAGTTCAGAATCTGAACATGTGTGTAAGTATTGTTATTCCAGCACCACACAGCTGTTGCCTCTGTTCTGCTAAAATACCAGCCGCCAAAGAGATTCAATAATAATCAGCACACAGCTGTTGCCTCTGTTCTGCTAAAATACCAGCCGCCAAAGAGATTCAATAATAATCAGCTTTTTTTTTTGTCGTCTCTATAACAGGCACTCCTGTTAATTTTAGCTCTGGAGAGAGGAGGACCCACTTTTGGAAGTGATGATGACCTTCATAAACATTCAAAGCTGTTCTCTGTCCTCTTTCCTATTCCTCCTCATCTCTCTCCGTCTAGCACTGTTGGTACGTCGGCTCGCTCCTCTTCCAGGGGTGAAGTCGGACATTTCCAGGGGTGCAGTGGTCATTTCAGAAGTGCCTGTACTGTTTATAATGACGCCACGTGCACACAGCGCTCCATGTTCCCTCGCGTGCGCACAGAACAGATGATTATTATGCATAAATAGTAGGAAACATGTTTGTATAGGAAATTACTAGTTTTTGTTTAGTTTTTGTAACATTCAATATATAAAGAAATTATATTGTCAAACAAACAATGTTTTAAATGTAATTGTGGATACAATATTGTAGTTACAATTTCTTTAATTGAATTAACTTAAACTAGAAAAGTAAATACAAACTAAAATTAACAATGTAACTTACAGTTTACAGAAGGACAGTTTCCTTCTGAGGCACAACTTAAGAAATGTCTCGTCCTTCCAGTCGGGACCATTTGAGTGAGAGGCTCCACAGCTCAAGCAAACCCCCACAGGGCTTGTATTTTGGTTTGGCTCTTCTCGTTCTTTGTTATGCTATTGTTACGCAAAGACAAGTAGCCAGGTGAGTACCGGTACTTGGCGCACGGCATGACGAGTCGAGTGAAAGTTGTGAACGCATTCTTGTGTGCACGTGCGTGCATGTGCGTGCGCGGGCTTCTGCTCAGAAAAGTGGTGGAACGGCGTGGTACCGCGTGGCATGAGCACTGCACCCCTGGACATTTCCGAGCTCGCCACCCGGAGGTTGTACTCGAACGGCCGACCAAGTGCTAAATACAACAAGCGGTAAACTCAGGCCGGTTCCGCGATCCCCCGAGTTTATGAGTTGTGACGTATCGGTGACCTTTTACCTTTTTATCCTGCCAAAAATCACAAACTGTGTTTTTTATTCTGCACATGAAGTATCATCATCAGACATCATCAGAACTATTACACAGACATACTGGGATTCCTAACAGCTGATCTCGTTAGAACCCAAGTGCTTCGCACAATAAATACCACTTGGTCTGGTTATATGAGTTGACGAGCACCGGCTGAATGCACCATCTGAATAGATCCATCTGACTAGATCCATCTGACTAGATCCATCTGAATAGATCCATCTGACTAGATCCATCTGAGTAGATCCATCTGACTAGATCCATCTGAATAGATCCATCTGACTAGATCCATCTGACTAGATCCATCTGAATAGATCCATCTGACTAGATCCATCTGAATAGATCCATCTGAGTAGATCCATCTGAATAGATCCATCTGACTAGATCCATCTGAATAGATCCATCTGACTAGATCCATCTGAATAGATCCATCTGAATAGATTCATCTGAGTAGATCCATCTGACTAGATCCATCTGAATAGATCCATCTGACTAGATCCATCTGACTAGATCCATCTGAATAGATCCATCTGACTAGATCCATCTGAATAGATCCATCTGAATAGATCCATCTGACTAGATCCATCTGACTAGATCCATCTGAATAGATCCATCTGAATAGATCCATCTGACTAGATCCATCTGACTAGATCCATCTGAGTAGATCCATCTGAATAGATCCATCTGACTAGATCCATCTGACTAGATCCATCTGAATAGATCCATCTGACTAGATCCATCTGACTAGATCCATCTGAGTAGATCCATCTGAATAGATCCATCTGACTAGATCCATCTGAATAGATCCATCTGAGTAGATCCATCTGACTAGATCCATCTGAATAGATCCATCTGACTAGATCCATCTGACTAGATCCATCTGACTAGATCCATCTGACTAGATCCATCTGAATAGATCCATCTGAGTAGATCCATCTGAATAGATCCATCTGACTAGATCCATCTGAATAGATCCATCTGACTAGATCCATCTGAATAGATCCATCTGAATAGATTCATCTGACTAGATCCATCTGACTAGATCCATCTGAATAGATCCATCTGAGTAGATCCATCTGAATAGATCCATCTGACTAGATCCATCTGAATAGATCCATCTGACTAGATCCATCTGAATAGATCCATCTGAATAGATCCATCTGACTAGATCCATCTGAATAGATCCATCTGAATAGATTCATCTGAGTAGATCCATCTGACTAGATCCATCTGACTAGATCCATCTGACTAGATCCATCTGAATAGATCCATCTGAATAGATCCATCTGAGTAGATCCATCTGAATAGATCCATCTGAGTAGATCCATCTGAATAGATCCATCTGAGTAGATCCATCTGAATAGATCCATCTGAATAGATCCATCTGAGTAGATCCATCTGAATAGATCCATCTGAGTAGATCCATCTGAATAGATCCATCTGATTAGATCCATCTGAGTAGATCCATCCATCTGAGTAGATCCATCTGAATAGATCCATCTGAGTGGATCCATCTGAATAGATCCACATGAGCAGATCCAAGTGCAGCAGCAGCTGCTGTCATCCAGCATATCAGGCTCCTTCGTTTATGATCCGCTTATGAGTCATATGTTGAGCAGCAGAGGAGCTGAATGCAAAGCAGTTTGTTTGACAGACGTGACATAATCCTTCCTCGCTCACCCCGTGCTCCACCAGCACTGGCAGAATGCACAGGGCAGCTCCTGAATAGATTAGTCCTGCCACTCTGTTCACCATAGGCTGCTGCTAGGCAACAAGAACGCTGTCAGCTTGCCACCGTTGTCATTCAACTTCCTATGAGACCTTGACCTTTGAAGTCTGTCAAGTTTTTTTTTTTTACCTACTTTTTCTCCTCCTTTTTCTGTGATTTTTCTCCCATCCCAATTTCCTCTCGTGCCAATTCTCCCTCCCCTGTCCTGATCGTTGCTTGCATGTGCCCCCCACTGGCCGGTCGTAGGGAGGATAGAAGCCCATCGCGTGTCCCCTCCGATACATGTGAAGGCAGCCAGTCACTTCTTTTCACCTGCCAGCGCGGACTCTCATTGGCGAGGTGTAACGTGTGGGAGGCTCACACTGCCTACTCAAATCAAGTAGGACCCAGTCACATTAAAACATACTGGTACTTTTATTTAAGACCACTCAGAGAAAGGCCTATGACCCATTTTGACCCTGAACCCTAGTTTAAGACACCCAGGTCTAGAGCAAAAATACAAACTGTACCACAGGGCAGTAACACAAGCTAACATAAACCGCTGTTTCTAGGGAAACCACAAGGTTGCAAATCAACCAAGTCAGAGCAAATCAGAGCAAGTCAGAACAGGTTTGTATAATGTTGTAGGTTGTGTGTTAGGACCCCAGGGAGAATAGTCTTTCACCCATGGGAGTAGACTAATGGGGAGCCATAAATAAACAAATAAACAAAGGTCATTAGTTCCTCTACTTGATATGCATCAGCGGTGGAAAGTAGGAGGAAGCTGGCAGTAATGTAGAAATGGGCATCAAATCAAATCATAAAGCATGGGAGCAAGAAGCCCACCTCCAATAGAGCCCTCTGTCTGTCTGTCTGTCTGTCTGTCTGTCTGTCTGTCTGTCTGTCTGTCTGTCTGTCTGTCTGTCTGTCTGTCTGTCTGTCTGTCTGTCTGTCTGTCTGTCTGTCTGTCTGTCTGTCTGTCTGTCTGTCTGTCTGTCTGTCTGTCTGTCTGTCTGTCTGTCTGTCTGTCTGTCTGTCTGTCTGTCTGTCTGTCTGTCTGTCTGTCTGTCTGTCTGTCTGTCTGTCTGTCTGTCTGTCTGTCTGTCTTGTCTGTCTGTCTTGTCTGTCTGTCTTGTCTGTCTTGTCTGTCTTGTCTGTCTTGTCTGTCTGTCTGTCTGTCTGTCTGTCTGTCTGTCTGTCTGTCTGTCTGTCTGTCTGTCTGTCTGTCTGTCTGTCTGTCTGTCTGTCTGTCTGTCTGTCTGTCTGTCTGTCTGTCTGTCTGTCTGTCTGTCTGTCTGTCTGTCTGTCTGTCTGTCTGTCTGTCTGTCTGTCTGTCTGTCTGTCTGTCTGTCTGTCTGTCTGTCTGTCTGTCTGTCTGTCTGTCTGTCTGTCTGTCTGTCTGTCTGTCTGTCTGTCTGTCTGTCTGTCTGTCTGTCTGTCTGTCTGTCTGTCTGTCTGTCTGTCTGTCTGTCTGTCTGTCTGTCTGTCTGTCTGTCTGTCTGTCTGTCTGTCTGTCTGTCTGTCTGTCTGTCTGTCTGTCTGTCTGTCTGTCTGTCTGTCTGTCTGTCTGTCTGTCTGTCTGTCTGTCTGTCTGTCTGTCTGTCTGTCTGTCTGTCTGTCTGTCTGTCTGTCTGTCTGTCTGTCTGTCTGTCTGTCTGTCTGTCTGTCTGTCTGTCTGTCTGTCTGTCTGTCTGTCTGTCTGTCTGTCTGTCTGTCTGTCTGTCTGTCTGTCTGTCTGTCTGTCTGTCTGTCTGTCTGTCTGTCTGTCTGTCTGTCTGTCTGTCTGTCTGTCTGTCTGTCTGTCTGTCTGTCTGTCTGTCTGTCTGTCTGTCTGTCTGTCTGTCTGTCTGTCTGTCTGTCTGTCTGTCTGTCTGTCTGTCTGTCTGTCTGTCTGTCTGTCTGTCTGTCTGTCTGTCTGTCTGTCTGTCTGTCTGTCTGTCTGTCTGTCTGTCTGTCTGTCTGTCTGTCTGTCTGTCTGTCTGTCTGTCTGTCTGTCTGTCTGTCTGTCTGTCTGTCTGTCTGTCTGTCTGTCTGTCTGTCTGTCTGTCTGTCTGTCTGTCTGTCTGTCTGTCTGTCTGTCTGTCTGTCTGTGTGTGTGTGTGTGTGTGGTGTGTGTGTGTGTGTGTGTGTGTGTGTGTGTGTGTGTGTGTGTGTGTGTGTGTGTGTCCAGGTCATAGTCAGTATCCTGTGACTCCTCTAAACGCATTGGAGAAAGTCTGCATTATTGAGGCAGTGGCTTCTACATATTTAATAGTGTGACTGTGCTATTGCTTACATGCTCAGTGCCCCGCTGAGCACCCCCCCCACACACACACACACACACACACACACACACACACACACACACACACACACACAGACACACGTTAGCTCTGCCTGCATGGTAGCTACCAGGAGGCCATCCTATTCAGCTTCAGGGCCGTCGTCGTTATAATTAACTTGTTTGTTCCTACGTGTTCATCTGATTGGGCAAATCGGCTTCCTGTCTGCGGACAAAGCAATTTAGTTGATAAGCGATATTGGGGGGAGAGAGAGAGAGAGAAAAAAACACAGCGCCGGCCGAACAATCGGACGAGTCATTATTAGCTGAATGAGTTTGTCACCAGCGATCACTCCGCTGTGTTTGGCATGGCGTGCCTGACCAGCTGGTGTGGTGCCGCCACCGCGTCACAGTGTGTACGACCGCAGGCGTCCTGTCTCTCCCATCCAGAAGACGTTTTTTTTATTAATTTTGTTTAGCTTAAAGGGGCACCTCACATAAATCTTGCACATAAATCTCACACACGCATCCAAAAAAAACTCTGAACAGTTTTGCACACATTCATTTATTTGAACAGTTATTGAGAACAAATTACTTTGAATATGGCCACCGGTTATGTCATCGGGGACATTGGATCCTTGTTGTTGTTGTTGTGTGGTAATTACAGCACCATGACATGATGTACTGTAGATGAAAACATAGTCATGTTTTTGGTAGATGTTTTTTCGTTTTTTAACTACCGGGCAGTCCGGTAGAGAGAGAGAGAGAGAGAGAGAGAGAGAGAGAACGGGAGACAGAGCGGGGGGGGGAAGACATTCGGCAAAGAACGCCGGGTCCGGGAATCGAACCCGGGTCGGCCGCTTCACGACGCAGCAGCGTTGGGGGCGCCCAGCAATACCTCGTTTTACTTGGGACTGCTACCTTATCATTTCATTGAGCTGTAATTAACTCAACACGAGGATTTAATCATGTTGTCCACGATGAAATCACTGGTGGCCACATTCAAACTGATTTACTCTCACGGTTTGGCTCACTGTTAGGCTCACTGTTAGGCTCACTGTTAGGCTCACTGTTAGGCTCACTGTTAGGCTCACTGTCAGGCTCACTGTCAGGCTCACTGTTAGGCTCACTGTTAGGCTCACTGTTAGGCTCACTGTCAGGCTCACTGTCAGGCTCACTGTCAGGCTCACTGTTAGGCTCACTGTTAGGCTCACTGTTAGGCTCACTGTTAGGCTCACTGTTAGGCTCCCGGTCAGGCTCACTGTTAGGCTCACTGTTAGGCTCACTGTCAGGCTCACTGTTAGGCTCACTGTTAGGCTCACTGTTAGGCTCACTGTTAGGCTCACTGTTAGGCTCACTGTCAGGCTCACTGTCAGGCTCACTGTTAGGCTCACTGTTAGGCTCACTGTTAGGCTCACTGTTAGGCTCACTGTCAGGCTCACTGTTAGGCTCACTGTTAGGCTCACTGTCAGGCTCACTGTTAGGCTCACTGTCAGGCTCACTGTCAGGCTCACTGTTAGGCTCACTGTTAGGCTCACTGTCAGGCTCACTGTCAGGCTCACTGTTAGGCTCACTGTTAGGCTCACTGTTAGGCTCACTGTTAGGTTCACTGTTAGGTTCACTGTTAGGCTCACTGTTAGGCTCACTGTTAGGCTCACTGTTAGGCTCACTGTTAGGCTCACTGTTAGGCTCACTGTTAGGTTCACCGTTAGGCTCACTGTTAGGCTCACTGTTAGGCTCACTGTTAGGCTCACTGTTAGGCTCACTGTTAGGCTCACTGTTAGGTTCACTGTTAGGCTCACTGTTAGGCTCACTGTTAGGCTCACTGTTAGGTTCACTGTTAGGCTCACTGTTAGGCTCACTGTTAGGCTCACTGTTAGGCTCACTGTTAGGCTCATCAAGTCAAGTCAAGTCAAGAGTTTTATTTGTCACGGCATACAAGCATACAGTGAAATGCGGGGGGGTCATGCCCGCAGCGATTGTGCGATAATACAAGTAATAAGAATAGGAATGAGAATAAGACATTTGTGCAATAATACAAGTAATAAGAATAAGACATAACAGGTATAATGTAGTTTCAAGTTTCTCAAGTTTCTTTAATAGTTGTCATACAGAAGTACAGAATACTTTCATACAAAATGCTTCTTACTGTTACGCTCCAGAGACTGTGCTAGACAAGATAGTATCAAATAACATAGTATAGCATGTGATTTAGAAGAAGAAAATGAGGTCACAGTGTTCGGTATAGACATATGTACAATGTTCTGAGTTACCATATAATATACAATACAGTACATGAAGTTTACAAAAAGCATGGTACTAAGACATGCTAAGGTCCTGCGATAGAGCAATACACTGTTAGCTACGGATGAGGCACTGGGTCTTATGTACACTACTATACAATGCTATACTATACAATCTACAGTTATACTATATATCATTATGCTATCTTGCTATATCCATCTATTTACTGTACAAGAACCACTCCTGTTCTTTTTTTTTTTTTTTTTTACGTGACCTTTTCATTGTGTAAAGTGACCGTTGAGTGTGAGCGTGTGCAGCATGTGTGTGTGTGTGTTCATGCTAAAGTGACTGTTAGTGTGTGAGCGTCATGGTGGGCGTAATGAGACAGTTCCTATCGCTTGCCCACACAACAACACACAACACTTCAGTGGGGTTTAATCTGTGGTTTCACTGTGACCTTGCACACCTCCCAACCTGAAGGCTTATTGACATTTGGCTGAATATAGACCACTGTGAATGGATAGTCTCTCCCATGGAAACGCCCTCTTGCTGAGTTCTGTTACCGCTTCAATGTCCTTGACCTAGCAGACCGTGCAGCGAAGGGAACGGCTCCCTCCTACCTCCGGTCACTGGTCTCTTAAGTACACGCCCTCAAGACCCCTACGCTCCACATCTTCTGGACGCTTCAGATCCACCCCTATCCGAGCTCCAGGGGGGGGGGGGTCATCAAAGAGAAGCAGGCTATTCTCGGGGGCCCATAATGGTGGAACAAACTTCCCACCACAGTTAGGAGGACAGCATAAACCTGACAAACCGACTAAAAACACACTTTTTTGAAACAATATCTGAACATTAAAAAATACACTAACCTTCATACTGTCTTTTACTGTCATGTACTTTGCGACTAAATAATCTTCCTTGCCTATATTCCTACCTACTATGGTAAATTATGTCTTTACTACTATGCACTCAATGCTGTAGCACTCAAGTTCAACACTGTTTGATGAACATTGTTACTCAGCTGAAAGAGTTGTACTCTTCCTTGTACCGAACTTGTAAGTCGCTTTGGATAAAAGTGTCAGCTAAATAACTAAATGTAAATGTAAATGTCACCAATCCCATGTTAACCCCCTCCAGCTCAGCTCCTGTACAGAATATTACACATCATCACTGTGTATGTGCCTGTCAGAGTAAAACACTTCTACAAACAGGGCAGTACTGTACATTAGGCAGGCAGTGTTCCTGGCTACAAAAGGCACAGCTAATTGATTAATCAAAGCGTGTGTCTCCCTTGTGACATCCCAACGAGCAATAATTCTGATCAGCTTGTTTCGCCTTGTTAATCTGAAGACTTCAAATTTAACCCTGGCCAAATGGCAAGGGGTACCTATGTAATTTTCCCCCAGATCCTAAGTAACACTTCAGATGAAGCCAAATCCAGGGCGGCTGGGTGGTGCAGTGGACATTGCGCTCGTCACCAACGCAAGAGACACCGGGTTCGACTCCGGCTGTTGGCGTTGCCTCCGGCTTGGGCCGGCCGTCATACTAACTCAATTGGCAGAGTTAGCGGGTGGGAAGTCGAAGGGTGGTAGTCTGGTCGTTGTGAACAGCGACTCCTACAGGTCGGTCAGGTCGCCTGCACAGCAAAGTCAGGAAAATGGCGGGGGCAGTGTTAGCCTCCCACACGTTACTCCTCGCCAAATGAGAGTCCACGCTGGCAGGTGAAAAGATGTGACGTGTATCGGAGGGGACATGTGATGCAAGGCTTCTATCCTCCCTACAACCGGCCAGTGGGGGGCATATGCGAGCAACGTTCAAGACAGGGGAGGGGAGAATTGGAAACAGCGAAAATTGGGATGGGGGAAAAATAGAAAATAAGGAGAAAAAGTGGATATATAAAAGAAAAGACTAACCCTAAATAACATGTCAGACGGACAAATCCATACAAAGACTATGTGATGGCGCCGCCCCGACCGGCTGCCTCTCTGTTCGCTCCGTCGAGACTGTGTTTACTTTTGTTAATATTTATAGTTTTTAGAGTTTTGTGCGTACCAACTGTTGGTGCATTTAATGTATATGACCGTCAGTCACTCATAGACATTGGATTACGGGAAACTTACCAACTGGATTACTCGCTGGATCAGCTTTCCGAACCACATCAATGGCCTGAAGAAATTCTCCGGAGATTAGGACCAGACCCTTTGTTCCCAGAGCCCAGGAAAAGACGACGAGGAAAGAGGGCTGGGATCCGAAACAGGCTGAGATCCAGACGCCACCGTACACCACTTCCCAGTATATTGCTAGCCAATGTACAATCAATAGACAATAAACTGGATGACATCCGAGCAAGGATTCAATATCAAAGAGACGTTAGGGACTGCAATGTCCTTTGCTTCACCGAAACATGGCTCACACCGGAGGTTCCAGATCACGCAATTCAACCAGCGGATCACTTCTTTATCCATCGAAAGGATCGGACATCATCAGAGTCCGGTAAACAACGTGGAGGAGGTATTGCCTTCATGTTTAACAAAAATTGGAGTGATCCAACGAACGTGAAGGAATTATCCAACCACTGCTCCCCAGAACTGGAATATATAACCATCAAGTGTCGTCCTTTCTTCCTCCCGAGGGAGTTAACGGCGATCGTCCTGGTCGGAGTGTATATTCCACCGCAAGCCAGCAACAAGGTTGCGCTCTCCAGACTACACAACGAGGTAAATAGAATACAAGTGGCTAACGTTAACGCCGCCATTTTAGTACTGGGAGATTTCAATAGCGCCAATCTGAGAAAGGTATTGCCTGACTTCTATCAGCATGTGACTTGCAACACCAGAGGCGGTAACATCCTAGATCACTGTTACACGCAATTTAAAGGTGGCTACAAGGCTCATTCTGATAGTGGCTTTGGCAAGTCAGATCACGCATCCATTTTCCTTTCACCAAAGTACAGACAGAGAATTAAAAGTACTCCCGTAGTCTCGCGAGAGGTGCAGAAATGGGATCTGACGTCAGAAGAGACGATCCGGTCAGTGTTTCACCACACAGACTGGATTGTGTTCCGCGACACAGATAACATTAATGCCTACACGGAGACAGTGCTGGACTATGTCTGTACTAGGGTGAAAGAAACAATCCCCACTACCAAAATGAAAGTTTACCCAAATCAAAAACCCTGGGTAGACAAATCCGTCCGTGAAGCTCTGAGAGAGCGCACCAAAGCATACAATGACGGCCTAGTGGCAGGCAACATGAATGACCACAAGGTGGCGCGACACAACGTAAGGAGGACAGTGTCAGAGGCCAAACGGCGCTACAGGGATAAAATTGAACTCCAGTTTGAACAAGCTGACTCTAGAGCTATGTGGCAGGGGCTCAAAACGATGACAGACTACAAAGGCGCCTCCCTCAAACTGAACAGTGACATCTCCTTAGCAAACGACCTCAATACCTTCTATGCGAGGTTTGATGCTGGTAATAACAACACCAGCTCACAAGCCTCGGCAATGGGGGGGGGGGGTCGGCTGCTGATGGAGGCGCAGTGTTCAGGGTAACAGAGCATGAGGTGAGGCGGACCTTTAAAAAAGTGAATATCAGGAAGGCAGCAGGTCCGGACGGCATCCCCGGCCGCGTCCTAAAAGTCTGTGCCGACCAACTGGCCCCAGTATTCACTGACATATTTAACCTGTCCTTAGAACAGGCTGTCATCCCCACCTGCCTGAAGAAGTCCACTATTATCCCTGTACCCAAAAAATCCAAGCCTGCTTGCCTCAACGACTACCGCCCTGTAGCTCTCACCTCCATAGCCATGAAGTGCTTTGAGAAGCTAGTAAAGGGCTACATCTGCTCCTCCCTCCCCATCAACATGGACCCCCTGCAATTTGCATACCGCCCCAACAGGTCCACGGAGGACGCCATATCCCATGTGCTGCACACAGCAGCATCACACCTGGACAAGAGGCAGGGGAACTATGTGAGAATGCTATTCATCGACTACAGCTCGGCATTCAATACCATAGTCCCCTCCATACTCATAGCCAAGCTCAGGGACCTGGGCTTGGGCTATGACCTCTGCCAGTGGGTCTTGGACTTCCTGACTGGCAGACCCCAGGTGGTGAGAGCAGGCAACTGCACCTCCTCATCCATCACCCTCAACATAGGGGCCCCCCAGGGCTGTGTTCTGAGTCCCCTCCTCTACTCCCTGTACACACACAACTGTGTGGCTCAGCGGAGTAGCAATACAATCGTCAAATTTGCTGACGACACAGTGGTGGTGGGCCTGATCTCTGCCAACGACGAGAGGGCCTACCTGGAAGAGGTCAAGGTCCTGGCGGGATGGTGCCAGGAAAACAGCCTCTCCCTGAACGTCAGCAAAACAAAGGAGATGATTGTGGACTTCAGGAGGTCGGGGTCAAGGACTACAGCCCCCTCAGCATCGACGGGGCACTGGTTGAGAGAGTCAACAGCTTCAAGTACCTCGGAGCCTACATATCCGAGGACTTGACATGGACCACACACATTAACAGTGTGGTGAAGAAGGCACGACAACGCCTCTACTTCCTCAGGCGCCTAAGGAAGTTCCAAGTCAGCCAGAAGATCCTTAAGAACTTCTACTCATGTACAATAGAGAGCATCTTGACCGGCAACATCACCTCCTGGTTTGGGAATAGCACTGCAAAAGACCAAAGCAGACTACAAAGAGTGACACGTTCAGCCGAACGCACAATTGGAGGGGGGCTCCCCACCCTCCAGAACATTTACTACAAGCGTTGCAAGGGCAAGGCTAAGAGAATCATTAAAGACTCCAGTCACCCGAACAACTGCCTCTTCGAACTGCTGCGGTCAGGCAAGCGATACAGGAGTCTCAAGGCGAGCACAGAAAGACTCAGAAGTAGCTTCTATCCCCAGGCCATCAGGCTGCTAAACGAACAATGAATGAACACTACATAACAACAACCACCAAACGCACATAGCACACACATCCACACGCACACACTCACTTTAAACAAACACACTGTAGCACCCACTCCACACACTTTATAGCACACACCCACTTTAAACAAACACACTGTAGCACCCACTCCCCACACTTTATATTTATGGATGAAGGATTGCACTACAACTCGTACACCTTACTGTAAATTGTACCTAAAATTGTACCTCATCCCATTTCTGCTTTGCACTAGATAGTACTGTACATTAGTACACTGCATAGTATTGTGTATTGTATATTATATGGTAACTCAGAACATTGTACATATGTCTATACCGAACACTGTGACCTCATTTTCTTCTTCTAAATTCATGCTATATTATGTTATTATGTTATTTGATACTATCTTGTCTAGCACAGTCTCTGGAGCGTAACAGTAAGAAGCATTTTGTATGAAAGTATTCTGTACTTCTGTATGACAACTATTAAAGAACTTGAACTAGACAGAATCGTTTCCATAATATGTCCCTTTTAATGCAATGATTAAAGATGCTTCCATTGCAGCAGCCATCAGGAGTGGTGACGTTTCATTCACGAGCCACGTGACCTTTCATGAAGGGAAGCAAACACACTGAAACATGTCAGTAGGCTAGTAGCCTATACCTTTTAAATATGAGCTCCCAGCCACCAAAATGTAAAATAGTAGTGAATATATCACTAGCAGTTCGGTGCAGAAATGGGATTTGACGTCAGAGGAGACGATCCGGTCAGTGTTTCACTACACAGACTGGAATGTGTTCCGCGACACAGATAACATTAATGTCTACACGGAGACAGTGCTGGACTATGTTTGTACTAGGGTGAAAGAAACAATCCCCACTACCAAAATGAAAGTTTACCCAAATCAAAAACCCTGGGTAGACAAATCCGTCCGTGAAGCTCTGAGAGAGCGCACCAAAGCATACAACGACGGCCTAGTGGCAGGCAACATGAATGACCACAAGGTGGCGCAATACAACGTAAGGAGGACAGTGTCAGAGGCCAAACGGCGCTACAGGGATAAAATTGAACTCCAGTTTGAACAAGCTGACTCTAGAGCTATGTGGCAGGGGCTCAAAACGATGACAGACTACAAAGGCGCCTCCCTCAAACTGAACAGTGACATCTCCTTAGCAAATGACCTCAATACCTTCTATGCGAGGTTTGATGCTGGTAATAACAACACCAGCTCACAAGCCTCGGCAATGGGGGGGGGGGGGGGTCGGCTGCTGATGGAGGCGCAGTGTTCAGGGTAACAGAGCATGAGGTGAGGCGGACCTTTAAAAAAGTGAATATCAGGAAGGCAGCAGGTCCGGACGGCATCCCCGGCCGCGTCCTAAAAGTCTGTGCCGACCAACTGGCCCCAGTATTCACTGACATATTTAACCTGTCCTTAGAACAGGCTGTCATCCCCACCTGCCTGAAGAAGTCCACTATTATCCCTGTACCCAAAAAATCCAAGCCTGCTTGCCTCAACGACTACCGCCCTGTAGCTCTCACCTCCATAGCCATGAAGTGCTTTGAGAAGCTAGTAAAGGGCTACATCTGCTCCTCCCTCCCCATCAACATGGACCCCCTGCAATTTGCATACCGCCCCAACAGGTCCACGGAGGACGCCATATCCCATGTGCTGCACACAGCAGCATCACACCTGGACAAGAGGCAGGGGAACTATGTGAGAATGCTATTCATCGACTACAGCTCGGCATTCAATACCATAGTCCCCTCCATACTCATAGCCAAGCTCAGGGACCTGGGCTTGGGCTATGACCTCTGCCAGTGGGTCTTGGACTTCCTGACTGGCAGACCCCAGGTGGTGAGAGCAGGCAACTGCACCTCCTCATCCATCACCCTCAACATAGGGGCCCCCCAGGGCTGTGTTCTGAGTCCCCTCCTCTACTCCCTGTACACACACAACTGTGTGGCTCAGCGGAGTAGCAATACAATCGTCAAATTTGCTGACGACACAGTGGTGGTGGGCCTGATCTCTGCCAACGACGAGAGGGCCTACCTGGAAGAGGTCAAGGTCCTGGCGGGATGGTGCCAGGAAAACAGCCTCTCCCTGAACGTCAGCAAAACAAAGGAGATGATTGTGGACTTCAGGAGGTCGGGGTCAAGGACTACAGCCCCCTCAGCATCGACGGGGCACTGGTTGAGAGAGTCAACAGCTTCAAGTACCTCGGAGCCTACATATCCGAGGACTTGACATGGACCACACACATTAACAGTGTGGTGAAGAAGGCACGACAACGCCTCTACTTCCTCAGGCGCCTAAGGAAGTTCCAAGTCAGCCAGAAGATCCTTAAGAACTTCTACTCATGTACAATAGAGAGCATCTTGACCGGCAACATCACCTCCTGGTTTGGGAATAGCACTGCAAAAGACCAAAGCAGACTACAAAGAGTGACACGTTCAGCCGAACGCACAATTGGAGGGGGGCTCCCCACCCTCCAGAACATTTACTACAAGCGTTGCAAGGGCAAGGCTAAGAGAATCATTAAAGACTCCAGTCACCCGAACAACTGCCTCTTCGAACTGCTGCGGTCAGGCAAGCGATACAGGAGTCTCAAGGCGAGCACAGAAAGACTCAGAAGTAGCTTCTATCCCCAGGCCATCAGGCTGCTAAACGAACAATGAATGAACACTACATAACAACAACCACCAAACGCACATAGCACACACATCCACACGCACACACTCACTTTAAACAAACACACTGTAGCACCCACTCCACACACTTTATAGCACACACCCACTTTAAACAAACACACTGTAGCACCCACTCCCCACACTTTATATTTATGGATGAAGGATTGCACTACAACTCGTACACCTTACTGTAAATTGTACCTAAAATTGTACCTCATCCCATTTCTGCTTTGCACTAGATAGTACTGTACATTAGTACACTGCATAGTATTGTGTATTGTATATTATATGGTAACTCAGAACATTGTACATATGTCTATACCGAACACTGTGACCTCATTTTCTTCTTCTAAATTCATGCTATATTATGTTATTATGTTATTTGATACTATCTTGTCTAGCACAGTCTCTGGAGCGTAACAGTAAGAAGCATTTTGTATGAAAGTATTCTGTACTTCTGTATGACAACTATTAAAGAACTTGAACTAGACAGAATCGTTTCCATAATATGTCCCTTTTAATGCAATGATTAAAGATGCTTCCATTGCAGCAGCCATCAGGAGTGGTGACGTTTCATTCACGAGCCACGTGACCTTTCATGAAGGGAAGCAAACACACTGAAACATGTCAGTAGGCTAGTAGCCTATACCTTTTAAATATGAGCTCCCAGCCACCAAAATGTAAAATAGTAGTGAATATATCACTAGCAGTTCGGTGCAGAAATGGGATTTGACGTCAGAGGAGACGATCCGGTCAGTGTTTCACTACACAGACTGGAATGTGTTCCGCGACACAGATAACATTAATGTCTACACGGAGACAGTGCTGGACTATGTTTGTACTAGGGTGAAAGAAACAATCCCCACTACCAAAATGAAAGTTTACCCAAATCAAAAACCCTGGGTAGACAAATCCGTCCGTGAAGCTCTGAGAGAGCGCACCAAAGCATACAACGACGGCCTAGTGGCAGGCAACATGAATGACCACAAGGTGGCGCAATACAACGTAAGGAGGACAGTGTCAGAGGCCAAACGGCGCTACAGGGATAAAATTGAACTCCAGTTTGAACAAGCTGACTCTAGAGCTATGTGGCAGGGGCTCAAAACGATGACAGACTACAAAGGCGCCTCCCTCAAACTGAACAGTGACATCTCCTTAGCAAATGACCTCAATACCTTCTATGCGAGGTTTGATGCTGGTAATAACAACACCAGCTCACAAGCCTCGGCAATGGGGGGGGGGGGGTCGGCTGCTGATGGAGGCGCAGTGTTCAGGGTAACAGAGCATGAGGTGAGGCGGACCTTTAAAAAAGTGAATATCAGGAAGGCAGCAGGTCCGGACGGCATCCCCGGCCGCGTCCTAAAAGTCTGTGCCGACCAACTGGCCCCAGTATTCACTGACATATTTAACCTGTCCTTAGAACAGGCTGTCATCCCCACCTGCCTGAAGAAGTCCACTATTATCCCTGTACCCAAAAAATCCAAGCCTGCTTGCCTCAACGACTACCGCCCTGTAGCTCTCACCTCCATAGCCATGAAGTGCTTTGAGAAGCTAGTAAAGGGCTACATCTGCTCCTCCCTCCCCATCAACATGGACCCCCTGCAATTTGCATACCGCCCCAACAGGTCCACGGAGGACGCCATATCCCATGTGCTGCACACAGCAGCATCACACCTGGACAAGAGGCAGGGGAACTATGTGAGAATGCTATTCATCGACTACAGCTCGGCATTCAATACCATAGTCCCCTCCATACTCATAGCCAAGCTCAGGGACCTGGGCTTGGGCTATGACCTCTGCCAGTGGGTCTTGGACTTCCTGACTGGCAGACCCCAGGTGGTGAGAGCAGGCAACTGCACCTCCTCATCCATCACCCTCAACATAGGGGCCCCCCAGGGCTGTGTTCTGAGTCCCCTCCTCTACTCCCTGTACACACACGACTGTGTGGCTCAGCGGAGTAGCAATACAATCGTCAAATTTGCTGACGACACAGTGGTGGTGGGCCTGATCTCTGCCAACGACGAGAGGGCCTACCTGGAAGAGGTCAAGGTCCTGGCGGGATGGTGCCAGGAAAACAGCCTCTCCCTGAACGTCAGCAAAACAAAGGAGATGATTGTGGACTTCAGGAGGTCGGGGGTCAAGGACTACAGCCCCCTCAGCATCGACGGGGCACCGGTTGAGAGAGTCAACAGCTTTAAGTACCTCGGAGCCTACATATCCGAGGACTTGACATGGACCACACACATTGACAGTGTTGTGAAGAAGGCACGACAACGCCTCTACTTCCTCAGGCGCCTAAGGAAGTTCCAAGTCAGCCAGAAGATCCTTAAGAACTTCTACTCATGTACAATAGAGAGCATCTTGACCGGCAACATCACCTCCTGGTTTGGGAATAGCACTGCACAAAGAGAGTGACACGTTCAGCCGAACGCACAATTGGAGGGGGGCTCCCCACCCTCCAGAACATTTACTACAAGCGTTGCAAAGGCAAGGCTAAGAGAATCATTAAAGACTCCAGTCACCCGAACAACTGCCTCTTTGAACTGCTGCGGTCAGGCAAGCGATACCGGAGTCTCAAGGCGAGCACAGAAAGACTCAGAAGAAGCTTCTATCCCCAGGCCATCAGGCTGCTAAACGAACAATGAATGAACACTACACAACAACAACCACCAAACGCACATAGCACACACATCCACACGCACACACTCACTTTAAACAAACACACTGTAGCACCCACTCCACACACTTTATAGCACACACCCACTTTAAACAAACACACTGTAGCACCCACTCCCCACACTTTATATTTATGGATGAAGGATTGCACTACAACTCGTACACCTTACTGTAAATTGTACCTAAAATTGTACCTCATCCCATTTCTGCTTTGCACTAGATAGTACTGTACATTAGTACACTGCATAGTATTGTGTATTGTATATTATATGGTAACTCAGAACATTGTACATATGTCTATACCGAACACTGTGACCTCATTTTCTTCTTCTAAATTCATGCTATATTATGTTATTATGTTATTTGATACTATCTTGTCTAGCACAGTCTCTGGAGCGTAACAGTAAGAAGCATTTTGTATGAAAGTATTCTGTACTTCTGTATGACAACTATTAAAGAACTTGAACTTGAACTTGTTGGTGTTAGGTTTGACCTCTAGGTTAGGGTCAAATTAGGGTCATGCATGCCAGGAGCCCTGCCTGCCTGTGGGAGGAGGATTCCCAGTGGTAATGCGTGCTGGAGCTGCTGTGGCTTCCCTGCAGGCCATTATAGAACCACTGATCTCCCAGCTGGTGGATTGCATAATACTATTTCAAGGCTTATTGCAGAGCTGGGCTCAGATGGCCGCCTCACAGGGAATTCCATTTAAGTTCCCCAGCCAACCTCACACCAGAGGAGGCAGAGCAGACCCAACCTCTTCGTTTTAGTTAGTTAATTTTTTTGCGTTCTTTTTTTTGCGTTCGTTTTCGTTTTAGTTAGTTCCTTTTTTTGCTTTTTTTGCTTTTTTTTTATTTGTTTTTTGTCCATAAATGTTTTTTTGTTCTTTTTTTTTGTTATTTTATTTAGCTTTTTCGTTTTCGTTCGTTCTTTTTTTTTCTTTTTTTTTTTGCGTTTTTGTTTTAGTTCGTTCGTTTTTTTGCGTCCTTTTTTGGGTTTTCGTTTTAGTTCGTTCTAACTCCTACTGCACCATGTGATCTAACTCCTCCTGCACCGTTTTAGTTAGTTCATTTTTTTGCGTTTTTTTTTGTTTTACATTTTTTTAGTTCGTTCGTTTTTTTGCGTTTTCTTTTTTTTTGTTCTTTTTTGTTTTATATCTTAATTTTTTTTGCGTTCTTTGTTTTTTTTTTCGTTTTAGTTCGTTCTTTTTTTGGGTTTTTTTTTGCGTTTTCGTTCGTTGGTTTTTTTGCGTTTTCGTTTTAGTTAGTTATTTTTTTTGCGTTCTTTTTTTTCGTTCGTTTTCGTTTTAGTTAGTTCCTTTTTATTTTTTTTTGCGTATTTTTTTTGCGTTTTTGTTTTCGTTCGTTCTAACTCCTACTGCACCATGTGATCTAACCTCACACCAGAGGAGGCAGAGCAGACCCAACCTCACACCAGAGGAGGCAGAGCAGAGCCAACCTCACACACCAGAGGAGGCAGAGCAGACCCAACCTCACACACCAGAGGAGGCAGAGCAGACCCAACCTCACACACCAGAGGAGGCAGAGCAGAGCCAACCTCACACACCAGAGGAGGCAGAGCAGACCCAACCTCACACACCAGAGGAGGTAGAGCAGACCCAACCTCACACACCAGAGGAGGCAGAGCAGACCCAACCTCACACACCAGAGGAGGCAGAGCAGAGCCAACCTCACACCAGAGGAGGCAGAGCAGACCCAACCTCACACCAGAGGAGGCAGAGCAGACCCAACCTCACACCAGAGGAGGCAGAGCAGACCCAACCTCACACCAGAGGAGGCAGAGCAGACCCAACCTCACACCAGAGGAGGCAGAGCAGACCCAACCTCACACCAGAGGAGGCAGAGCAGACCCAACCTCACACACCAGAGGAGGCAGAGCAGACCCAACCTCACACACCAGAGGAGGCAGAGCAGACCCAACCTCACACCAGAGGAGGCAGAGCAGACCCAACCTCACACCAGAGGAGGCAGAGCAGAGCCAACCTCACACACCAGAGGAGGCAGAGCAGACCCAACCTCACACCAGAGGAGGCAGAGCAGACCCAACCTCACACCAGAGGAGGCAGAGCAGACCCAACCTCACACCAGAGGAGGCAGAGCAGACCCAACCTCACACCAGAGGAGGCAGAGCAGAGCCAACCTCACACACCAGAGGAGGCAGAGCAGACCCAACCTCACACCAGAGGAGGCAGAGCAGAGCCAACCTCACACCAGAGGAGGCAGAGCAGAGCCAACCTCACACACCAGAGGAGGCAGAGCAGACAGGGCTCCGCCAGGTCTAAAGCTATAAAGAGTAGACCTTTCTCATGGTCAAGGTGTCCAAGTGTTAAGATGTTTCTGTAATCATCTTGTCATCTCCTTCGTGACTCTCCCTGTCCTGCGTTGTGTTTTCTTTCAACCCCCGTTAGTCATAAGAAACGACACTGCAACGACGTGATCTCTTTCCTCAGATCCTCATGTTTATTTTCATAAACATAGCCTCGGTACTAGATGGAAACACCGTTCTGTATTGTCCTTGTTCGGTCTTAATTATCTTCAATCCAATGTCTCTCTCTCTCTCTCTCTCTCTCTCTCTCTCTCTCTCTCTCTCGTCGTAGCCATGCATGATGTGATGATGTGGCATATTTCCCCTCCCCCACCCGGCGAGGGTGAGGAGGGATTTCAAAAGTCTCCGTCAACTCGACTGCTCGATTCCACCTCGTGTCTTTGTCTAAACTTACCCGGAAGAAACTCACATCATAACGTCTTCTCCCTAGCAACGGGAGCCCGCCCCCTTTCCTCGTTACTATGTGACGTGCTGCCAACTGATGGCAACTGATCTTCACCTTTAGCATGGTTCTATCGATGTCAAACTCTCCATAGTTCTCTCTGACCAATCCTGCCTGCTCTCAGTCCTTATCAGTGTTTATGTTAACAAGCTGCCGAACGACCTCGGAGCCACACACCCTGCTTGCTACCGTGGAGACACAGAACTGGCTGCCGGCTACTTTTAAGATCTATACTGTAGATCCGTCTGAGTAAATGCTGTCACCCACCGATATATATACATTATATACACATTGAAAAACATAGAACTTCGATGTTTAAGAAGTCTTCAGATTATTTGTCATGCAGATTAACACACACACATGCGAGATGGGCGACCCACAGGAACACACACACACACACACTGAGTCGCAGATGAAATGTCTCTCTGCACTTTTCCCATACCGTCGTCCTCCCCCCCCAAGGGCAGCCGGGAGCAGACATGGGCTGCGGTGTGGGGCCGCGCCTCGGGGACGCGACAGCGTTAGCGATCTGTTCTGCATGTTTTTCCATCGGGAGGGGAAACCATTGCGAGCACGGGGGGGGAGAACATGCAAACTTCACACAGAAAGGCCTGGGAGATCCCCCACCTGGGTACCTGGGTCTGCAAGTGGGAATCGAACCCAGGACCTTCTAGCTGTGAGGTGACAGTGTTAATCACTACACCACTGTGCCACCATTACATGTTGTATACCCCGTTTTCTGAAATTATTATTAATTATTCCTCAGGTCCACTGTAGTGATATTTAGGATGTAGTGGAGGACAAACCACCTAAACTCAGTTTAAACACCTTTTTATTACCATTCAGGGATGTAGTGGAGGATAAACCCACCAAAACTCAGTTTAATAATTTCACATCGTATGACAATTTTACAATAATAATGCTATGACCATAACATAACGCCAAAAAATGAATGATTATTGACACATAGTGGCAAATATGATGACAAGAGAATTATTGCATTGGAGAGACTGAATTAATTCACTATTAAATGGCCTGAGCTACTTGACAAACACAGAACAAGCAACATAAGAGAGGTTAATTTCATCCGATATGTCCCGGCCCATGCCCTCTGTCCTGGTCTGATATGCCCCGGCCCATGCCCTCTGTCCTGGTCTGATATGTCCCGGCCCATGCCCTCTGTCCTGGTCTGATATGCCCCGGCCCATGCCCTCTGTCCTGGTCTGATATGCCCCGGCCCATGCCCTCTGTCCTGGTCTGATATGTCCCGGCCCATGCCCTCTGTCCTGGTCTGATATGTCCCGGCCCATACCCTCTGTCCTGGTCTGGTCGTCCTCCAATCTTCTCTCGATTCTGCCTCAGCTGTTAAGTTGTTATTTAGGACATCATCCTGCCCCTCCTACTGCACGGCCCCTAAAACTGACCCTAGTGGGTCGTGGTCAGAGATCCGAATGTATCCCCACCTAACGGAACCTAAACCAAATGCGTCCACATTTCTATAGGATTCTATCACATTTTCATAACAATAGCACCCTGCGCCGTTTTCATTGAGGTTTCTTACAAATTAACGATGCTCTATGTTGTCCTTTATATGCCGATTATCATTAGAATCTTAAATTGTACCATATGTCCCCCTTTAGACAACATATGTAACGCTACCAGCGCACTTTTGGTAAGATAATTAGTTGACCATTCTCGGTCGCTATACCGAGGTCGCAGTATTAGTTTACCGCTGTTCAGATCACGTCGGAGAATATAGACACATCCCAGTGACCTGCGACCTGTGCTAACGCTCTTGGGAAATGCAGTGTTGTAGTTTTCAACATTTTCACCTTTTAATTTTAAACCAATGCTGCCATCTACTGACAACATAAAGTGTTGTCTAATCGTCACCTTGAGAGCCACTTCCGTATACTAGCGTCGCCCCAAACCCATTCTAGAGATTCCCACTTTTTACTGGGAGTGGGGCGTGGCCGTATTTGGTCCCAGACAATAAGAGTGACTGCAATTGGTCACCGTGACGTTAGCTGTTAATGCCTAGCTAGTTAGTCTAAACTCCAGAACTAAAGTTTAAGAACCTTTTGTTCTGTGACCACCTCAATATTCACCATTTTCCTCTTATACATGTGAGATTCCTTGCCCTTGTAGAGATGGTCAAGGTGAGACCTAGATCATCCACAATACACAGGAGGATGTGGTCGATTGTCATTCCCTTCTCATAGTGTAAAACATGAGCCTGGTCTTAACTGTTCTGGTTGAAACCTTTTCTAAATCTGACTTTGTTGTACTTCTAGACTCTGACCACAGCTGTCATCTCTGAAATATAACTGTTATTGCCCAAACCTCCTCTCACCTCCAGGTTCCAATTTGGCACACGATTCTATAATTATATGGTGAATTTGGCCACATCATAGTATTTGATTGATATCAGATTGATGCAAATTACATGAAAAATCTTATTTTTTTTGGGAAATAAAACTATATAATACATTACTATTCTGGGAATATATATATTATTTATATATGTAAATGACTATTACTGTGATCATCAACTGGAGTTCATAGTTTACCCACCTTTTCCTTCACTACTGTATCACTGATAGTATTATTATATATAACACTGATGGTATATTATAGTACTGATGGTATCTATAGAGGCCTATAGCCTACACATCCTAGATGTTGCTAGATGTTATATATGACTGCAGATTACACACGGTATAGAGCAGCTCTTGGTGAAGTCAGCCACCACCATCCCAGCTGTACCACACGCACACAAACATCAGCAGAGCTCAGAGCACCACGTGATGTACTGAACATAATAATAATAATAATGATAATGATAATAATATTCTATTTTTATGAGCACTTGAATGTATATTATACTTATATTAACACTATGCTTTACAAAAGATGAGGATATTGATGATGTTGATGATGCTATTATGATAAGGATGATGATGTTATTATTATTGTTGTTGTTGCTGTTATTATTGTTGTTATTATTATTATACCAGTAGCCCACCTCTCCTTAAATTATACATGAAGTTTGACAACAGATGGCAGCTGCTATACCGCAGCAAACTCTCGATGGAGGCACGATTGAGTGACTCAGAACATGGCAAGAAAACAAGTGTGCTGACAACTGAACGTGATGTTCTCATCTCTCGTCATGCTGCTGTATTTATGTATCTCGCTCTGCGCAGCTTTCTCTCCGATATCATGGCACATCGTTCTCTCACGCAGCTCCAGAACAAGCTCAAAGTGACGAACAACTTGATATGTTTGGAGTGTTCTGTGCCAGAGTTTGAGAATGATAGAAAGAGAGGGAGAGAGGGGGAGGGAGGGAGAGACAAAGACGGAGACAGAGAGAGACCCAGATTAGGACTGTGTTGTCTGCGGTGCGTTCTATAAGTGGATGGAGAGGTCATCTGCTGTCAGGAGCGAAAGGCATCATGTTGCCCTGACAACGTTACTGTTACGAAGGATCAGATTAAACCGAATATATATATTTATTTATTGATATATATTGAATAGTATTTGTATATCGTTTGATATCCCTTGTATATTCCTTGTACATATACACGGAATATCCCTTTAGCCTACTATAGCCCATAATAGTTCATTCTCTTATTGGACAAAAGGACCAGGCGCCAGGGGACCAGCCCCTGGCGTCAAGTTCAAAGGTACCGACGAGACATGTCCGTACTAGCCCCGGCTCCGCTCAGGGATACGGCTACCGAAATGAGAGTGGCACTATTTGTTCACCGTGCATATAAATATGGCGCAAGTAAATGTAGAAATCCCTTAGTCCTTTACCCTTCTACCCAACTTAGTAACAGAACGTGAAGCCTCACCCACGATACCACGTGCGGTGAAGTATGGCCTGTTTGGCCTTAGAATAGCATCGAGACCTCGTGCGAATTAATAACTGAATTGTCAGAGTTTGGCACTGTACCGTCGAGTGCGACGTATTTCTATTAAGTAATAATAGTCTATCGTGTATGGTGCATCGTGCGGTTAGAGTTCTAAAGTGACCAGCATCTCCAACGCTTCCTTGTGTTATCTAGAGTCTTATCCAGGCTGGGCCGACCACATGGCGCTTTCATCCGAGGAGATCTAGGCGAGGACCGAGGGACATGTACACTGGATTACCTACCCGACGACTGCTGAGCCCTATGCGGCTGGAATATATATTTGCTTTGGTACTGTGATTTGTGGAGGGGATAATCGCCGACGCCTGTGAGTGTTGGATTTACCCCCGAGAGGAGTCAAGTTGAGTCGGCGCTCAGAGAGACTGAGGTCGCCTAGCTTCTTCTTCATTGTGGAGCTACAGCCTACAAGAGAACCAAGGTGTATTCATCTGCGGATCAAGAGTCTACTGCACTGTCTTCTGTACTTGAAGTCTCCCTAGATATCGTTGACCAGACGGTCTACTACCGACGGCTCTCCTACCCCCCCTACCGGCTTACAACCGGGAGGACCCCTTCCAGAATATCCCGCTATATCATTAAGTGACCATAGATATAATTCCCTAAGAGCCAGGTTGTATACTTGCTTCCTGCGTAACCAGAGATTGGACATTCAGTGTTGATTTGCCTACGAGTACTCATTTGCCTTACAAGTGCATTCAAATCATAAATGTAATAGTAAATATTCTATGTACCTTTTGCTATATTAAATATTTGATTATTACCTTTGTCTGGAACCGATTTCATTGTGGAAAGTGTTCATCATATTTAGATATCGTGTACTGTATGGCCAGTAGTTAAAGTACATAAAGCGGTAGTGGTTTAATGATACCATACTTATCAATACAGTCAGGGAATTGTACCCCTCAGTTACAGTTACCTTCTTCCATAACAACAATACCACACGTCTAAACGCCAGAGAATAAGGTGCTCGATCCTAAACGATCCACTTCAGATCATCAGCCAATATGAAACATTATTCATTTAATTAATAATGAATGTCCCCAAGAGTATAGGCTATGTGTACCAAATTTCATGACAATGAAATCATCTCATCTGGACCTAATGGCTGTATTTTGGGGGGGCATTTATACCGTCCCCTATCGGTGGTTATTTAAAAATTATTTACTTTTATTTTTTTTATTATGTTTTTGGTAGATCTTTATTTGTTTGTACTACCGGAGAGAGAGAGAGAGAGAGAGAGAGAGAGAGAGAGAGAGAGAGAGAGAGAGAGAAGAACGGGAGACAGAGCGGGGGGGAAGACATTCGGCAAAGGACGCCGGGTCCGGGAATCGAACCCGGGTCGGCCGCTTCGCAACGCAGCACGCGTTACATGGGTCGCCACTTGGGTGCCCTATTTAAAGATAATTGAATGAATATTAGCCATGCTCAACACACATTGCAAGCAACAACATTGTTGCCATTGACAGGATGATTATTGGCCACACATATACATAGCGACATCCTTCTAGCTGAGAAGAGAACACATGTGGTGTGTAGTACAACCAGAGAACTGAGCTGGTCACGGTAGTGTCAGCTGAAGGGTATGTTTTGTGTCGTTACACTTGATTTGTGTTCTGGCGTCGGTTCATGCTGCGGTCTGAGTGTGGAACTCGAGCTACTGGCAGGTTTAGACAAGTATGTCCTGTGTTTACGGAGCGCGGCGTCACGCTGTGTCATCCTGTTTGTCTTTGTGTAATTTTTTTCTTTTTTATCCACTTTTTCTCCCATTTTCTATATTTTCTCCCATCCCAATTTTCGTATCATCCAATTCAACCCTCCCCCGTCACGAACGCTGTTTCTTGCCTCCCACAAGCCGGCTGCAATGTGGACTAAGTCATACATAGCACGAGTCCCCTCCGGTACTTGAGGTAACAGCAGTCGCATCTTTTCACCTGCGCAGCTCGATCTCTCAGTGGCGAGGAGTAACGCGTGGGAGGCTCACGCTGCCCCCGACACTTCCTGATTCTACTGCGCAGGAGCACCAACCGACCTGTAGGAGTCGCTGTCCACAACGCCCGATCCCCACCCATCAGTTTCCCACCCCCTAATACGGCCAATGTGTATTAGTATGAACGACCAGCCAAACTGAAAGCAATGTGGAGCGCTGGGCTCGAACAGGCGAGCCCAGCGTCTCCGCATTCGTGGCGAGCGCCTTGCCCACTACGCCACGTAGCCGCCTCTTTGTGTCATTTATGTGTGTATAATATATACTAGAGCCCGACCGATTAATCGGTCGACTGATTTAATTGGCCGATATTGGCCTATATCACAGACGTATCGGTATCGGCGTAATATGTTGGTGCAATAGGTGCCGGTATTAAAACTTTTTTTTACAGAACATTATGCAGAGAAAAATGCTTGACATTTTGAAAATGGTGTCATCACAGTTTGAGTGCTCTCAGACTCCACTGTTTACATTATAGAGAATATGTGGTTTAAAGTTAGTAGAGAGGACATCAGACATCTAGCTTGATAGAGTAGAGAATATGTGGGTTAAAGTTAGTAGAGAGGACATCAGACATCTAGCTTGATAGAGTAGAGAATAATGTGGTTTAAAGTTAGTAGAGAGGACATCAGACATCTAGCTTGATAGAGTAGAGAATAATGTGGTTTAATGTTAGTAGAGAGGACATCAGACATCTAGCTTGATAGAGTAGAGAATAATGTGGTTTAATGTTAGTAGAGAGGACATCAGACATCTAGCTTGATAGAGTATAGAATATGTGGTTTAAAGTTAGTAGAGAGGACATCAGACATCTAGCTTGATAGAGTAGAGAATACGTGGTTTAAAGTTAGTAGAGAGGACATCAGACATCTAGCTTGATAGAGTAGAGAATATGTGGTTTAAAGTTAGTAGAGAGGACATCAGACATCTAGCTTGATAGAGTAGAGAATACGTGGTTTAAAGTTAGTAGAGAGGACATCAGACATCTAGCTTGATAGAGTAGAGAATACGCACTGGTTTAAAGTTAGTAGAGAGGACATCAGACATCTAGCTTGATAGATATAGAGAATATGTGGTTTAAAGTTAGTAGAGAGGACATCAGACATCTAGCTTGATAGAGTAGAGAATACGTGGTTTAAAGTTAGTAGAGAGGACATCAGACATCTAGCTTGATAGAGTAGAGAATACGCACTGGTTTAAAGTTAGTAGAGAGGACATCAGACATCTAGCTTGATAGATATAGAGAATATGTGGTTTAAAGTTAGTAGAGAGGACATCAGACATCTAGCTTGATAGAGTATAGAATATGTGGTTTAAAGTTAGTAGAGAGGACATCAGACATCTAGCTTGATAGAGTAGAGAATACGTGGTTTAAAGTTAGTAGAGAGGACATCAGACATCTAGCTTGATAGAGTAGAGAATATGTGGTTTAAAGTTAGTAGAGAGGACATCAGACATCTAGCTTGATAGAGTAGAGAATACGTGGTTTAAAGTTAGTAGAGAGGACATCAGACATCTAGCTTGATAGAGTAGAGAATACGCACTGGTTTAAAGTTAGTAGAGAGGACATCAGACATCTAGCTTGATAGATATAGAGAATATGTGGTTTAAAGTTAGTAGAGAGGACATCAGACATCTAGCTTGATAGAGTAGAGAATACGTGGTTTAAAGTTAGTAGAGAGGACATCAGACATCTAGCTTGATAGAGTAGAGAATACGCACTGGTTTAAAGTTAGTAGAGAGGACATCAGACATCTAGCTTGATAGATATAGAGAATATGTGGTTTAAAGTTAGTAGAGAGGACATCAGACATCTAGCTTGATAGAGTAGAGAATATGTGGTTTAAAGTTAGTAGAGAGGACATCAGACATCTAGCTTGATAGAGTAGAGAATACGCACTGGTTTAACGTTAGTTATGCCTCTCAACCAGAAATGGCCATCCAACCTTTTCATATGGGACACAGTGGTATCATATCTGTCACCAGTAATAAATCTGAGGGCAGAATGATAGGCCGAGTCCTCTTTCTACTAATCACAGGGAAAAGCTGGATCTATTTCTGTACCGGAAGCCAATTTTCTGTCGCAGCTTAGAAGCAGGAATATCCACACGGAACTTAAAGAAAATGTCTCATCGAGACACAAGATATTTATACTCAACATTTCTGGCTCTGGAGAACAGCATACTTTTGTTTTTACTAGCATTGAGGACTACTTTAAGATTGAAAAAAATCTTCCTGAAGAACATTAAAAGAAAGCTATGAAGATCAATTCATTCATCATTAGTATGGAATAGAATAGAATAGAGAATAGAACATGCAATGTAAACTAGTTTGGTTCCAGCTCAAATATAATTTTGTTAATGTTTAAATGATTTTATAATAATAAATATATTTTACTCCCTAATATCAGTATTCGCATTGGCCCCTAAAAAGTCCAGTATTGGTCGGGCTCTAAATACATTGTGGAGGGTAAACCCACCTAAACTCAGTTTCCCCAAAATGCAGTGGAGGAAGTACACAGTTCCTTCACTTAAAGGAACACGCCAACATTAGAGCAGCGCCTGCTTTGCAGCGCAGGTATAGGCATCTCTGTTATT
>NW_028174873.1:1686280-1691280 GCF_963971535.1 Notolepis coatsorum | reverse complement strand
AAGAATTGTAAAGGATAGGCAAAAATAAGCACGTGCTTGCTTCAGCCTATTCCTTTTTTCGGTCATTGAGTTTGGATTTTGTGTGTGAGCTTACTTTGAAATATGTACATTTGTGATTTGTGATTTTTTTTCTTTTCCTTTTGAAAGTCCACACGTGTGTTTTTGATTTATCTGTAAACAAAGACCGAAACAATAAAACTATTCATCATCATCATCATCATCATCATCATCATCATCATCATCATCATCATCATCATCTATTGCATCTTTATTTATAAATAGTTCGGTTTTATTTGGAGTATTGTTTTATTTACAAGTAGAGTTAAGAACACATTCTTATTTTAAATGATGATTTGTCACCGCACAGATTTGACCAGAGTTCTAGCGATTAGTAGACAGATAGAGGTTCTGTACAACTGCTGATCCGATAGTGGACTTCTTGTAGATAACTTCATCACAGTGTTGTACTTTGAACGTCTTGTAGCTCAGTGTTGTACTGGGTCCCACTCAAAGTGTCCCTCCCTGCTGTGCTGTGCCCTGATGGGTGTGAGGTGTGAAGTGTACGGATGATGAATACAGCGTTGGTGATTATCTGTGACTGAGGATGCAATTGAGCAAACGCACATATGCATGCACGGGGGGGGGGGGTCACAGCTGCAGAATGAGTACATATAGGAAAACATGTACAGTAGCCTGCTTGTGAAGTGAACTACCGTGTTACGTGCATTTCACTTCATTTGACACATAGTGAGAAATAGGGCTGGGCAAGGTGACCTGAAATCCATATCACGGCCTATGATTTACCTTGATAATGATTCATTGAATGATTATTCATCTTTTAACACCTGCGCACATATTTTGCATTGTGTCAAGTCCTCTGTCAACATGTCTATCTATCTGTAGTGTTTATCTGTCAACATGTTTGTAATGTTTATCTGTCAACATGTTTGTAATGTTTGTCTGTCAACATGTGATTGCGTGTCTGTAGAGCACTGACACAGTGGAGCTAACGTTAGCATGTCTAGAGTGCTGCCACAGTGGAGCTAACGTTAGCATGTCTAGAGCGCTGACACAGTGGAGCTAACGTTAGCATGTCTAGAGCGCTGACACAGTGGAGCTAACGTTAGCATGTCTAGAGCGCTGACACAGTGGAGCTAACGTTAGCATGTCTAGAGCGCTGACACAGTGGAGCTAACGTTAGCATGTCTAGAGCGCTGCCACAGTGGAGCTAACGTTAGCATGTCTAGAGCGCTGACACAGTGGAGCTGACGTTAGCATGTCTAGAGCGCTGACACAGTGGAGCTAACGTTAGCATGTCTAGAGCGCTGACACAGTGGAGCTAACGTTAGCATGTCTAGAGCGCTGACACAGTGGAGCTAACGTTAGCATGTCTAGAGTGCTGACACAGTGGAGCTAACGTTAGCATGTCTAGAGCGCTGACACAGTGGAGCTAACGTTAGCATGTCTAGAGCGCTGACACAATGGAGCTGACGTTAGCATGTCTAGAGCGCTGACACAATGGAGCTAACGTTAGCATGTCTAGAGCGCTGACACAATGGAGCTGACGTTAGCATGTCTAGAGCGCTGACACAGTGGAGCTAACGTTAGCATGTCTAGAGCGCTGACACAGTGGAGCTAACGTTAGCATGTCTAGAGCGCTGACACAGTGGAGCTAACGTTAGCATGTCTAGAGCGCTGACACAGTGGAGCTAACGTTAGCATGTCTAGAGCGCTGACACAGTGGAGCTAACATTAGCATGTCTAGAGCGCTGACACAGTGGAGCTAACGTTAGCATGTCTAGAGCGCTGACACAGTGGAGCTAACGTTAGCATGTCTAGAGCGCTGACACAGTGGAGCTAACGTTAGCATGTCTAGAGCGCTGACACAGTGGAGCTAACGTTAGCATGTCTAGAGTGCTGACACAGTGGAGCTAACGTTAGCATGTCTAGAGCGCTGACACAGTGGAGCTAACGTTAGCATGTCTAGAGCGCTGACACAATGGAGCTAACGTTAGCATGTCTAGAGCGCTGACACAGTGGAGCTAACGTTAGCATGTCTAGAGTGCTGACACAGTGGAGCTAACGTTAGCATGTCTAGAGCGCTGACACAATGGAGCTAACGTTAGCATGTCTAGAGCGCTGACACAGTGGAGCTAACATTAGCATGTCTAGAGCGCTGACACAGTGGAGCTAACGTTAGCATGTCTAGAGCGCTGACACAATGGAGCTAACGTTAGCATGTCTAGAGCGCTGACACAGTGGAGCTAACGTTAGCATGTCTAGAGCGCTGACACAGTGGAGCTAACGTTAGCATGTCTAGAGCGCTGACACAATGGAGCTAACGTTAGCATGTCTAGAGCGCTGACACAATGGAGCTAATGTTAGCATGTCTAGAGCGCTGACACAATGGAGCTAACGTTAGCATGTCTAGAGTGCTGCCACAGTGGAGCTAACGTTAGCATGTCTAGAGCGCTGACACAGTGGAGCTAACGTTAGCATGTCTAGAGTGCTGACACAGTGGAGCTAACGTTAGCATGTCTAGAGCGCTGACACAATGGAGCTAACGTTAGCATGTCTAGAGCGCTGACACAGTGGAGCTAACGTTAGCATGTAGAGCGCTGACACAGTGGAGCTAACGTTAGCATGTCTAGAGCGCTGACACAATGGAGCTAACGTTAGCATGTCTAGAGTGCTGACACAGTGGAGCTAACGTTAGCATGTCTAGAGCGCTGACACAATGGAGCTAACGTTAGCATGTCTAGAGCGCTGACACAATGGAGCTAACGTTAGCATGTCTAGAGCGCTGACACAATGGAGCTAACGTTAGCATGTCTAGAGTGCTGCCACAGTGGAGCTAACGTTAGCATGTCTAGAGCGCTGACACAGTGGAGCTAACGTTAGCATGTCTAGAGTGCTGACACAGTGGAGCTAACGTTAGCATGTCTAGAGCGCTGACACAATGGAGCTAACGTTAGCATGTCTAGAGCGCTGACACAGTGGAGCTAACGTTAGCATGTAGAGCGCTGACACAGTGGAGCTAACGTTAGCATGTCTAGAGCGCTGACACAATGGAGCTAACGTTAGCATGTCTAGAGTGCTGACACAGTGGAGCTAACGTTAGCATGTCTAGAGCGCTGACACAGTGGAGCTAACGTTAGCATGTCTAGAGCGCTGACACAATGGAGCTAACGTTAGCATGTCTAGAGTGCTGACACAGTGGAGCTAACGTTAGCATGTCTAGAGCGCTGACACAGTGGAGCTAACGTTAGCATGTCTAGAGCGCTGACACAATGGAGCTAACGTTAGCATGTCTAGAGCGCTGACACAGTGGAGCTAACGTTAGCATGTCTAGAGTGCTGACACAGTGGAGCTAACGTTAGCATGTCTAGAGCGCTGACACAATGGAGCTAACGTTAGCATGTCTAGAGCGCTGACACAGTGGAGCTAACGTTAGCATGTCTAGAGCGCTGACACAGTGGAGCTAACGTTAGCATGTCTAGAGCGCTGACACAATGGAGCTAACGTTAGCATGTCTAGAGCGCTGACACAGTGGAGCTAACGTTAGCATGTCTAGAGCGCTGACACAGTGGAGCTAACGTTAGCATGTCTAGAGCGCTGACACAATGGAGCTAACGTTAGCATGTCTAGAGCGCTGACACAATGGAGCTAACGTTAGCATGTCTAGAGCGCTGACACAATGGAGCTAACGTTAGCATGTCTAGAGTGCTGCCACAGTGGAGCTAACGTTAGCATGTCTAGAGCGCTGACACAGTGGAGCTAACATTAGCATGTCTAGAGTGCTGACACAGTGGAGCTAACGTTAGCATGTCTAGAGCGCTGACACAATGGAGCTAACGTTAGCATGTCTAGAGCGCTGACACAGTGGAGCTAACGTTAGCATGTAGAGCGCTGACACAGTGGAGCTAACGTTAGCATGTCTAGAGCGCTGACACAATGGAGCTAACGTTAGCATGTCTAGAGTGCTGACACAGTGGAGCTAACGTTAGCATGTCTAGAGCGCTGACACAATGGAGCTAACGTTAGCATGTCTAGAGCGCTGACACAATGGAGCTAACGTTAGCATGTCTAGAGCGCTGACACAATGGAGCTAACGTTAGCATGTCTAGAGTGCTGCCACAGTGAAGCTAACGTTAGCATGTCTAGAGCGCTGACACAGTGGAGCTAACGTTAGCATGTCTAGAGTGCTGACACAGTGGAGCTAACGTTAGCATGTCTAGAGCGCTGACACAATGGAGCTAACGTTAGCATGTCTAGAGCGCTGACACAGTGGAGCTAACGTTAGCATGTAGAGCGCTGACACAGTGGAGCTAACGTTAGCATGTCTAGAGCGCTGACACAATGGAGCTAACGTTAGCATGTCTAGAGTGCTGACACAGTGGAGCTAACGTTAGCATGTCTAGAGCGCTGACACAGTGGAGCTAACGTTAGCATGTCTAGAGCGCTGACACAATGGAGCTAACGTTAGCATGTCTAGAGTGCTGACACAGTGGAGCTAACGTTAGCATGTCTAGAGTGCTGACACAGTGGAGCTAACGTTAGCATGTCTAGAGTGCTGACACAATGGAGCTAACGTTAGCATGTCTAGAGCGCTGACACAATGGAGCTAACGTTAGCATGTCTAGAGTGCTGACACAGTGGAGCTAACGTTAGCATGTCTAGAGCGCTGACACAGTGGAGCTAACGTTAGCATGTCTAGAGCGCTGACACAGTGGAGCTAACGTTAGCATGTCTAGAGCGCTGACACAGTGGAGCTAACGTTAGCATGTCTAGAGCGCTGACACAGTGGAGCTAACGTTAGCATGTCTAGAGTGCTGACACAGTGGAGCTAACGTTAGCATGTCTAGAGCGCTGACACAGTGGAGCTAACGTTAGCATGTCTAGAGTGCTGACACAGTGGAGCTAACGTTAGCATGTCTAGAGCGCTGACACAGTGGAGCTAACGTTAGCATGTCTAGAGCGCTGACACAGTGGAGCTAACG
>NW_028174873.1:1680161-1686080 GCF_963971535.1 Notolepis coatsorum | reverse complement strand
GAGAGGGAGAGGGAGAGGGAGAGGGAGAGGGAGAGGGAGACAGAGAGAGGGAGAGGGAGAGGGAGAGGGAGAGGGAGAGGGAGACAGAGAGACAGACAGACAGACAGACAGACAGACAGACAGACAGACAGACAGACAGACAGACAGACAGACAGACAGACAGACAGACAGACAGACGTGACTAATGCATGCCGGAGCTCTCTGTTTTGAGATTAAGCTGCTTAATTCCAGAATCATAAGAAGACGGCGGTGAGTCATAGAGATGTGAGGGGGGGGGGGGGGAGGGGGGGGAAACGGCTTCCCCCGCGGTGTCTCGTCTCGCCTCGTCTCGTATGATGAGCTGCTTCCACCAGAACACTCTCGTCGTCCCCGTCTTCTAATGAGGACATAACACCGGTCTCAGTGTACAGCCGGGCAGTGACATGTTATTTAAGGCTGTCAGCTAAATCCTCTTGCAGTAGACACTGTAGAGTAGACTAGACATCAAGACTGTGAATGGCTTTCTGTTTCTCCCTACTGACTTCCCCATAGAGTTCAATGCAGAAATTAACAGGGGGAAACTAAAGTAGTTAAGCAAAGCTTCGTTTTTCATCTTTAAATGAACACGCCAACATGGTGGGAAAATGCGTTTATGGTCTTCTCCAGACAAGAAGATGGATACCGATTTCCTCTCTGTACGTTCAGTAGAAAACTATCCGACTGCAAGCTAGCCTAGCTTAGCACAAATGAATGGAAGCGGATACAGACTAGTACCTACCTTACGGACTTAGAGTGAGCTAGGCTAGTGGTCCGTATCTGCTTTCATTCATTGGTATCTATCTTCTTGTCTGACCCTGGAGAAGACGGTAAACATGATGTTGGTGTGCCCCTTTAAAGAAAAGGGTAAAAAAAACACAATTTTTTTTTCATTTCAACCTTTATTTAAAATCGTAAGCATCTGAGGTTTCCCTCATTTACAGAAACAACGATTGTACAGTACATAATAAAAACAATATTCACAGAAATTTAAACACCAGAGTAATTTTTTTTTCTTTTTTTAAAGATCAACTAAAACAGTTACAGGTAGTCACACAATGGTCTGAAATCATACGTCCCTTGTGCATACCTAGCAATGGTGGAGCTCACTGGGCTTAAGAGATAAAATGATACATCATGTTTAAAGCCATATAATTTTAACTGTTTACTATTTTTAAAAACATTTTTTACCCATGTTTAACATTCATAGCCTATTCTCAAGATATCTGTAAAAAATTACACATATTTTCGAATTTTAACCACTTAAATTAGTGTTTGTTTGATACCACGTCAGTTTTTATTGAAAAAAAACTGATAAACCGCCATATTCACCATATATCTATTGTTTTTTTCCACTACTTTACAGCATATCAAAACGTGACAAAATTCCTGTGAATAAGAATCTGCCATTATAAAAAAGAAAGGTTGACTATTTCGGTCAGAAATAGCGGTCAGAAATAGCCGTTAGTAAGCGTTAGTAAGCACTGGTTAGTACTAATCTATTACTAAAAGGTATGTATTGTATGTATTTTGAATGCCTGGTGTAATTATTCTGTTTATTTATCGATATATGATGTGAAAATTAGAGATTAGAGATAAAAAAAATAAAAATTAGACTTGCGGTTTTATGGCGGTTTTATAGCGGTTTTATTAACATGGAAGTGGATGGGAGTAGAAAAAGGGACCAGGGGTGTCACGATGGGGTAGGTAGAATGCAATAATACAGAAAGGGAAGGAATGGAGGAGGCAGAGGCGAGGAGTGAAGCTTGGAGAAGGGTGTTTACTGTAGAATCCAGTGCAATACAAGGAACATACAGAAACTACATAACAAACTTCACAATACAAAACAACAAACACTAAGACTTACTAGAGGGAGAACGGTGCGACACAACGTGGATAGGAACAGGGGGTAACTGGAGGTATGTCACCACACCGAAGGGAGGACAGACAGAACCCTATATACCCCAACTAATTAACAATTAAGAACACCTGGCCAACACAGAATCACAACCAACACCTAGACAATAAGCAAAGAACAACTAAACACAACTAAACACAAAAGCAACTCCTAACAACCCAAAACAGTGCATGACATCACACCAGGGAAGGGAAAGACAATGACAGCACACACCAGGACACCACATTGATTACACAATTAATTACAGTTAATACAGTGGTCAAGATACTTGTCATTGCAGCGTGCACCAATTGTTTGTGACCACTAGAGGGTGGTAGACCAATGTCAGGCCGAGGGCCAATGTCAGATGGAGGGCATTGCCCAAAGTTAGGTGGAGGGTACTGCCCAATGTTACCATCCTGCCCAGTCCAGCCAGGACCGGGCCTAGGATCATGACAGTACCCCCCCCTCAACGGGGGGCTTCCAGACCCCCGAAAATAACGTCCATAAGCAGGTGAGGGAGGAAGCCGGAACCCCGGAGAGGACCCAGGGAGAGGACCCGAAGAAGAGGGACCAGGAGGCTGAACGAAAAACCCAGGAGGGGCATAGCAGCCAGGGGGGTTGAAAACGGGCGCAGATGCCCGGAGAGGGGGGGTGGGGACGGGAACAGAGGCCCGGGGAGGAGGACTGGACCTGGGAACAGAGGTCCGACGAGGGGGGGTGGGGATGGGCACCGAGACCCGGGGAGGGGGGCAGAACCTGAGAACCGAGGCCCGGCGAGGGGGAGTGGGGACGGGCACCGAGGCCCGACGAGGAGGGCTGGACCTGGGAAGCGAGGCCCGACGAGGGGGGGTGGGTACAGGTGTAGAAGCCCGGGAAGGGGAGCTGGACCCTGGAGCAGGATCCCGGGCGAGAGACCCTCCAGCCGCCGGACCCGGGGCCGGTTCAGGAGAGCCGGACCGGAGGTGCGGCGGCGACGACCCCTGGAGCAGTATCCCACGCAGACCACGGCGAAGACCCCGGCGAGGACCACGGCGAGGACCAGGACGCTGATCACGGCGCAGAGCTGGACCAGACGGGGAGCCAGGATCCGTCGAAGAGCCGGGAGCCGGCACGGCAGCCGGACCATGGGTAGAGGCCGGGCAGGGCGTGGAGACCGGATCGGTCTCGGCGGCGAGGCTTGGTGTAGGATCCGGAGATGAGGAGCCAGGATCCGTCGAGGAGCCGGGAGCCGGCACGGCAGCCGGACCAGGTGGAGAGGCCGGGCAGGGCGTGGAGACCGGATCGGTCTCGGCGGCGAGGCGTGGTGTAGGATCCGGGGATGAGGAGCCAGGACCCAGAGCTGAGGCTGGACTGGGCGTGGAAGCTGGACCAGCTGTGGAGGCCTTACTAGCCATACTAGCCTCGGGGGCTAGGCTAACTGTGGGCCCTGGACTCACTGTGGGAACTGTGCTAGCTGAGAATGCCTGGCTAGCTTGGGACATCTGGTCCGTCTCAGATACTAGGCTCACCCTGAACCTGGAGCCTAGTCTGGCAGTGGAGACTGTGCTAGCTGGAGACATCTGGTCTGTCTCAGATACTAGGCTCACCCTGAACCTGGAGCCTAGTCTGGCAGTGGAGACTGTGCTAGCTGGAAACGGCCGGTTAGCTATTGAAACGAAGCTAACGGGCGGAGCTATGTTAGCTGGGGACGGCTGGTTAGCTATTGACACGAAGCTAACGGGCGGAGCTAGGTTAGCTGGGAGTGGCTGGTTAGCTATTGACACAAAGCTAACCGGCGGAGCTATGTTAGCTGTGGACGTCTGGTTAGCTGTCTGAGCAAAGCTAACGGGTGGAGCTGTACCCACTGGAGACGTCTGGCCATCGATAGTGGCGGGACTAACAGGTGGAGCCGTGCTAACTGGGGACGACCGGTTAGCTATTGGCACGAAGATAACGGGTGGAGCTATGTTAGCTGGGGACGGCTGGTTAGCTATTGACACGAAGCTAACGGGCGGAGCTAGGTTAGCTGGGAGTGGCTGGTTAGCTATTGACACAAAGCTAACCGGCGGAGCTATGTTAGCTGTGGACGTCTGGTTAGCTGTCTGAGCAAAGCTAACGGGTGGAGCTGTACCCACTGGAGACGTCTGGCCATCGATAGTGGCGGGACTAACAGGTGGAGCCGTGCTAACTGGGGATGACCGGTTAGCTATTGGCACGAAGCTAACGGGTGGAGCTATGTTAGCTGTGGACGTCTGGTTAGCTGTCTGAGCAAAGCTAATGGGTGGAGCTGTACCCACTGGAGACGTCTGGCCATCGATAGTGGCGGGACTAACAAGTGGAGCTGTGCTAACTGGGGACGACCGGTTAGCTATTGGCACGAAGCTAACGGTCGGAGCTATGTTGGCTGTAGACGACAGATCGGCGATGGACATCCGAGCAGCCTCAGCGGCTGTGGGAGGATCTAGGCTGACCGTAAGCCTGAGAACAGTCGGCAGGCTAGCTACCCTAGCCTTCGGTTTATGCTTCTCTATGAGGACAGCAACATGTTCAGCCATCTCCCACATCGCCGTCTGCAGTGTCGGATTCTCAGTGGCGACCTGGTCGATCTTCCGGAGTAGGAACCCCCATTTGGCCAGTGAGTAACTCTTCATGTCACCGGCCATCATGGTCAGGACAACAGTGATGGTATCACTTGCCCTTCCTGCTGCATTCGTTACTGTTGGTGGCGACATTCTGTCACGATGGGGTAGGTAGAATGCAATAATACAGAAAGGGAAGGAATGGAGGAGGCAGAGGCGAGGAGTGAAGCTTGGAGAAGGGTGTTTACTGTAGAATCCAGTGCAATACAAGGAACATACATAAACTACATAACAAACTTCACAATACAAAACAACAAACACTAAGACTTACTAGAGGGAGAACGGTGCGACACGACGTGGATAGGAACAGGGGGTAACTGGAGGTATGTCGCCACACCGAAGGGAGGACAGACAGAACCCTATATACCCCAACTAATTAACAATTAAGAACACCTGGCCAACACAGAATCACAACCAACACCTAGACAATAAGCAAAGAACAACTAAACAACAACTAAACACAAAAGCAACTCCTAACAACCCAAAACAGTGCATGACATCACACCAGGGAAGGGAAAGACAATGACAGCACACACCAGGACACCACATTGATTACACAATTAATTACAGTTAATACAGTGGTCAAGATACTTGTCATTGCAGCGTGCACCAATTGTTTGTGACCACTAGAGGGTGGTAGACCAATGTCAGGCCGAGGGCCAATGTCAGATGGAGGGCATTGCCCAAAGTTAGGTGGAGGGTACTGCCCAATGTTACCATCCTGCCCAGTCCAGTCAGGACCGGGCCTAGGATCATGACACAGGGGTAAAGAAGGAACTAAACACTATAACTATTGTTTTAGAGTGTTTCATATTATAAGCTTTTCAGTTTTCACACAATGAACATATATGTAAAATTAAGATATTTACCCAATTTCATGAAATAATAATAAACACAGACACCGCTGTGCTCACACACACACTCAAAATATTTCAAAAAAGTAGAAAAAGGGACCAGGGGTACACAAGGGTTAAACATTCCAAGGGAAGGGAGAACCTCCAATTTCAGCGTGAGTTGAAGGACATTCCATGAGTTAGAGGCAGCAAAGGGAAAGGCTGACTTCCCTAGATCAGAACAAACTTGAGGCACCCTAAGAACCATCCAGTCATTCCATCGAGTTGAATAGGTTCCAATATTCCAATCTAACAGTGAGGAGATATAAACAGGTTGTTTGCCAATAAGGGCTTTAAAAATAAATAAATACCAGTGTTTGTACAATGTACAGTTTCTACGTCAAATGTATATACTCCCTTTTCTTGACTCCTTCTGTATCACAAACAGTACTGTATTTGCAAATCTGGTATGTCATAAATGTATAGATGTAGCAGTACTGACTATCTGTATGTCATGTATGTCATATATGTCTATATGAATTGAAAATGGGGG
>NW_028174873.1:1672661-1675161 GCF_963971535.1 Notolepis coatsorum | reverse complement strand
CACTAGACACCACTATCTAACTATGATTATAGTTAGTGCTCTCACCATTAGACACCACTATCTAACTATGATTATAGTTAGTGCTCTCACCATTAGACACCACTATCTAACTATGATTATAGTTAGTGCTCTCACCACTAGACACCACTATCTAACTATGATTATAGTTAGTGCTCTCACCATTAGACACCACTATCTAACTATGATTATAGTTAGTGCTCTCACCATTAGACACCACTATCTAACTATGATTATAGTTAGTGCTCTCACCATTAGACGCCACTATCTAACTATGATTATAGTTAGTGCTCTCACCATTAGACACCACTATCTAACTATGATTATAGTTAGTGCTCTCACCATTAGACACCACTATCTAACTATGATTATAGTTAGTGCTCTCACCATTAGACACCACTATCTAACTATGATTATAGTTAGTGCTCTCACCACTAGACACCACTATCTAACTATGATTATAGTTAGTGCTCTCACCATTAGACACCACTATCTAACTATGATTATAGTTAGTGCTCTCACCATTAGACATCACTATCTAACTATGATTATAGTTAGTGCTCTCACCATTAGACGCCACTATCTAACTATGATTATAGTTAGTGCTCTCACCATTAGACACCACTATCTAACTATGATTATAGTTAGTGCTCTCACCATTAGACACCACTATCTAACTATGATTATAGTTAGTGCTCTCACCATTAGATGCCACTATCTAACTATGATTATAGTTAGTGCTCTCACCATTAGACACCACTATCTAACTATGATTATAGTTAGTGCTCTCACCATTAGACACCACTATCTAACTATGATTATAGTTAGTGCTCTCACCATTAGACACCACTATCTAACTATGATTATAGTTAGTGCTCTCACCATTAGACACCACTATCTAACTATGATTATAGTTAGTGCTCTCACCATTAGACGCCACTATCTAACTATGATTATAGTTAGTGCTCTCACCATTAGACATCACTATCTAACTATGATTATAGTTAGTGCTCTCACCATTAGACACCACTATCTAACTATGATTATAGTTAGTGTTGAGGTTAGTTTTAACATTCACTTAGTGAATCTATTAGTGCTTTATTTACATATTCTAAGCGAGATCCTGCAAAGATACTGTTTCTGGTCTGGACTGGTCCGCTGCAGGGTTTAAATCCAAAAGATTGCCATCATTGTGTCGTCTCTCTAGAACATTTTCAGGTATGAAGTTTCACCAATCGCTGCAATATTTCAACGTAAAAAAAACGGTCTTCTGGGCCTGGCTCTCAGGGCCAGTTTACCTGCAACATCGCAGCGACAAGTGACAATACTCATTTGACAATATACTCATACACACTTTTTAACCGGGAAACAGGTAGCAACTGAAATGACTAAACTGCAACAGAATCAATCGCAGTGAGGAGGAGGGAACTGACTTGAAGTTGGCAGCAGGAACCAAAGTGATGCTTGATTGAATTTTGCACATGGAAAAAAGTTGATGAACGAGGGACAGAGGGGGAGAGACGGGGACCAGGCCGCGTCTATTCTTATCCTAACGCATGTTTGATCTGATTGCCCACTGCCGTTTCTGGTGCGATCTGATTGGCCACTGACTTTTCTGGCCATGTGACATGTGCGCCCAATCTCGTGACGCGCCCATTTTTCCGCCTCGACCAGCAGCAAACTACCTATAACGCCTAGTTTATCACTGGTTAAGCTTAGGCGACTCTTTCGTTTATTTTTATTTGATATATTAACGTTATATTGTGCATTGGAAACACAAACATACTTAAAACGAGTAAATATTATTCATTTTAAACATGTTTATATTATTTATAGGGCTATAAAACAAAAAACAAAACAAAAAAGATTTCTTGTTCTTCTCTCTTTTAACCAGGGGGGTCGGCGCCCGAGCGCCCCCAGTGGCCAGCCGCCACTGCTCTAACCTTAACCAACTTCGAAAGAGTGCCTAAGTTTAACCGGCGAAAGAACTTGCCGTCACGCGATTGGCGCGACCAGAAACGTCAGTGGGCCAGTCAGAGAGCAAAACGTGAACGCGGAAGCAAACATGCGTTAGGACAAGAACGGGGACCAGGCCTGCATGCGTGTGTGAGGAAGGGAAGGAGGTGCTGTGTAGGGAAACAGAGGAGGTCTCTGTGTGTCACCGTCACCTACATAGAGTTATTCATATATGAGGTAGGTCTAAAAATATATGGCCTAAATTAAAATCACATTTTCGTTCATGGACATGGACACTTTCCTGCAATTGTCCTCGATAAACCCAGAACACGTTTCAAAATGGCATTGCTATCTTTGAGAAAAGCTGCAGAAAAATCAAGCATTCTTTGGTTGCAATAATCACAAAATAATGTAATCCTGCTGGTGGTTGGTCAGACAGGCAGCATGTTGTTCTTAAGAGTGGTGGTGGTTGGTGCGGCCGGGTAGCACAGCGGACGAAGCGTCTGTCTACCACCGCAGAGACACT
>NW_028174873.1:1627661-1667661 GCF_963971535.1 Notolepis coatsorum | reverse complement strand
ATACAGTACAGACTAAACATACAGTACAGTACAGACTAAACATACAGGTAGAGACTAAACATACAGTACAGACTAAACATACAGGTAGAGACTAAACATACAGTACAGACTAAACATACAGTACAGTACAGACTAAACATACAGGTAGAGACTAAATATACAGTACAGACTAAACATACAGTACAGACTAAACATACAGTACAGACTAAACATACAGTACAGACTAAACATACAGTACAGACTAAACATACAGGTACAGACTAAACATACAGTACAGACTAAACATACAGTACATACTAAACATACAGTACAGACTAAACATACAGTACAGACTAAACATACAGTACAGACTAAACATACAGGTACAGACTAAACATACAGGTAGAGACTAAACATACAGTACAGACTAAACATACAGGTACAGACTAAACATACAGGTAGAGACTAAACATACAGTACAGACTAAACATACAGGTACAGACTAAACATACAGGTAGAGACTAAACATACAGTACAGACTAAACATACAGGTAGAGACTAAACATACAGTACAGACTAAACATACAGTACAGACTAAACATACAGTACAGACTAAACATACAGTACAGACTAAACATACAGGTAGAGACTAAACATACAGTACAGACTAAACATACAGTACAGACTAAACATACAGGTACAGACTAAACATACAGTACAGACTAAACATACAGTACAGACTAAACATACAGTACAGACTAAACATACAGGTAGAGACTAAACATACAGGTACAGACTAAACATACAGTACAGACTAAACATACAGTACAGACTAAACATACAGGTACAGACTAAACATACAGGTAGAGACTAAACATACAGGTAGAGACTAAACATACAGTACAGACTAAACATACAGGTACAGACTAAACATACAGTACAGACTAAACATACAGGTACAGACTAAACATACAGTACAGACTAAACATACAGGCACAGACTAAACATACAGTACAGACTAAACATACAGGTACAGACTAAACATACAGTACAGACTAAACATACAGTACAGACTAAACATACAGGTAGAGACTAAACATACAGTACAGACTAAACATACAGTACAGACTAAACATACAGGTAGAGACTAAACATACAGGTAGAGACTAAACATACAGTACAGACTAAACATACAGTACAGACTAAACATACATTACAGACTAAACATACAGGTACAGACTAAACATACAGTACAGACTAAACATACAGGTAGAGACTAAACATACAGGTAGAGACTAAACATACAGTACAGACTAAACATACAGTACAGACTAAACATACAGGTACAGACTAAACATACAGGTAGAGACTAAACATACAGTACAGACTAAACATACAGGTAGAGACTAAACATACAGTACAGACTAAACATACAGTACAGACTAAACATACAGGTAGAGACTAAACATACAGTACAGACTAAACATACAGGTAGAGACTAAACATACAGTACAGACTAAACATACAGTACAGACTAAACATACAGGTAGAGAATAAACATACAGTACAGACTAAACATACAGTACAGACTAAACATACAGTACAGACTAAACATACAGGTACAGACTAAACATACAGTACAGACTAAACATACAGGTACAGACTAAACATACAGTACAGACTAAACATACAGGTAGAGACTAAACATACAGTACAGACTAAACATACAGTACAGACTAAACATACAGTACAGACTAAACATACAGTACAGACTAAACATACAGGTAGAGACTAAACATACAGGTACAGACTAAACATACAGTACAGACTAAACATACAGGTACAGACTAAACATACAGTACAGACTAAACATACAGGTAGAGACTAAACATACAGTACAGACTAAACATACAGTACAGACTAAACATACAGTACAGACTAAACATACAGGTAGAGACTAAACATACAGGTAGAGACTAAACATACAGTACAGACTAAACATACAGTACAGACTAAACATACAGGTACAGACTAAACATACAGTACATACTAAACATACAGGTAGAGACTAAACATACAGGTACAGACTAAACATACAGGTAGAGACTAAACATACAGTACAGACTAAACATACAGTACAGACTAAACATACAGGTAGAGACTAAACATACAGGTAGAGACTAAACATACAGTACAGACTAAACATACAGTACAGACTAAACATACAGGTAAAGAATAAACATACAGTACAGACTAAACATACAGTACAGACTAAACATACAGTACAGACTAAACATACAGTACAGACTAAACATACAGGTACAGACTAAACATACAGTACAGACTAAACATACAGGTAGAGACTAAACATACAGTACAGACTAAACATACAGTACAGACTAAACATACAGGTAGAGACTAAACATACAGTACAGACTAAACATACAGGTAGAGACTAAACATACAGTACAGACTAAACATACAGTACAGACTAAACATACAGGTAGAGACTAAACATACAGTACAGACTAAACATACAGTACAGACTAAACATACAGTACAGACTAAACATACAGGTACAGACTAAACATACAGTACAGACTAAACATACAGGTACAGACTAAACATACAGTACAGACTAAACATACAGGTAGAGACTAAACATACAGTACAGACTAAACATACAGTACAGACTAAACATACAGTACAGACTAAACATACAGTACAGACTAAACATACAGGTAGAGACTAAACATACAGGTACAGACTAAACATACAGTACAGACTAAACATACAGGTACAGACTAAACATACAGGTACAGACTAAACATACAGTACAGACTAAACATACAGTACAGACTAAACATACAGTACAGACTAAACATACAGGTAGAGACTAAACATATAGGTAGAGACTAAACATACAGGTAGAGACTAAACATACAGTACAGACTAAACATACAGGTAGAGACTAAACATACAGTACAGACTAAACATACAGTACAGACTAAACATACAGTACAGACTAAACATACAGGTAGAGACTAAACATACAGTACAGACTAAACATACAGTACAGACTAAACATACAGGTACAGACTAAACATACAGTACAGACTAAACATACAGGTAGAGACTAAACATACAGGTAGAGACTAAACATACAGGTACAGACTAAACATACAGTACAGACTAAACATACAGGTAGAGACTAAACATACAGTACAGACTAAACATACAGGTAGAGACTAAACATACAGGTACAGACTAAACACAGACTAAACATACAGTACAGACTAAACATACAGGTAGAGACTAAACATACAGGTACAGACTAAACATACAGTACAGACTAAACATACAGGTAGAGACTAAACATACAGGTACAGACTAAACATACAGGTACAGACTAAACACAGACTAAACATACAGTACAGACTAAACATACAGGTAGAGACTAAACATACAGGTAGAGACTAAACATACAGTACAGACTAAACATACAGGTAGAGACTAAACATACAGTACAGACTAAACATACAGGTAGAGACTAAACATACAGGTAGAGACTAAACATACAGGTAGAGACTAAACATACAGTACAGACTAAACATACAGGTAGAGACTAAACATACAGTACAGACTAAACATACAGTACAGACTAAACATACAGGTAGAGACTAAACATACAGGTACAGACTAAACATACAGGTAGAGACTAAACATACAGTACAGACTAAACATACAGTACAGACTAAACATACAGTACAGACTAAACATACAGGTAGAGACTAAACATACAGTACAGACTAAACATACAGTACAGACTAAACATACAGGTACAGACTAAACATACAGGTACAGACTAAACATACAGGTACAGACTAAACATACAGGTAGAGACTAAACATACAGGTACAGACTAAACATACAGGTAGAGACTAAACATACAGTACAGACTAAACATACAGTACAGACTAAACATACAGGTAGAGACTAAACATACAGGTACAGACTAAACATACAGTACAGACTAAACATACAGGTAGAGACTAAACATACAGTACAGACTAAACATACAGTACAGTACAGACTAAACATACAGTACAGACTAAACATACAGTACAGTACAGACTAAACATACAGTACAGACTAAACATACAGGTAGAGACTAAACATACAGGTACAGACTAAACATACAGTACAGACTAAACATACAGGTAGAGACTAAACATACAGGTAGAGACTAAACATACAGGTACAGTACATACAGTACAGACTAAACATACAGTACAGACTAAACATACAGTACAGACTAAACATACAGGTAGAGACTAAACATACAGTACAGACTAAACATACAGGTACAGACTAAACATACAGTACAGACTAAACATACATGTAGAGACTAAACATACAGTACAGACTAAACATACAGGTAGAGACTAAACATACAGTACAGACTAAACATACAGGTAGAGACTAAACATACAGTACAGACTAAACATACAGTACAGACTAAACATACAGGTAGAGACTAAACATACAAGTACATACTAAACATACAGTACAGACTAAACATATAGTACAGACTAAACATACAGTACAGACTAAACATACAGTACAGACTAAACATACAGGTACAGACTAAACATACAGGTAGAGACTAAACATACAGGTAGAGACTAAACATACAGTAGAGACTAAACATACAGGTACAGACTAAACATACAGGTACAGACTAAACATACAGTACAGACTAAACATACAGTACAGACTAAACATACAGGTAGAGACTAAACATACAGTACAGACTAAACATACAGGTAGAGACTAAACATACAGTACAGACTAAACATACAGGTAGAGACTAAACATACAGTACAGACTAAACATACAGTACAGACTAAACATACAGTACAGACTAAACATACAGTACAGACTAAACATACAGTACAGACTAAACATACAGGTACAGACTAAACATACAGGTACAGACTAAACATATAGGTAGAGACTAAACATACAGGTACAGACTAAACATACAGGTAGAGACTAAACATACAGGTACAGACTAAACATACAGTACAGACTAAACATACAGTACAGTACAGCCTAAACATACAGGTAGAGACTAAACATACAGGTACAGACTAAACATACAGGTAGAGACTAAACATACAGTACAGACTAAACATACAGGTAGAGACTAAACATACAGTACAGACTAAACATACAGGTAGAGACTACACATACAGTACAGACTAAACATACAGGTAGAGACTAAACATACAGTACAGACTAAACATACAGTACAGACTAAACATACAGTACAGACTAAACATACAGTACAGACTAAACATACAGGTACAGACTAAACATACAGGTAGAGACTAAACATACAGGTACAGACTAAACATACAGGTAGAGACTAAACATACAGGTACAGACTAAACATACAGTACAGACTAAACATACAGTACAGACTAAACATACAGTACAGTACAGACTAAACATACAGGTAGAGACTAAACATACAGGTAGAGACTAAACATACAGGTAGAGACTAAACATACAGTACAGACTAAACATACAGGTAGAGACTAAACATACAGTACAGACTAAACATACAGGTAGAGACTAAACATACAGTACAGACTAAACATACAGGTAGAGACTAAACATACAGTACAGACTAAACATACAGTACAGACTAAACATACAGTACAGACTAAACATACAGGTACAGACTAAACATACAGTACAGACTAAACATACAGTACAGACTAAACATACAGTACAGACTAAACATACAGGTACAGACTAAACATACAGGTAGAGACTAAACATACAGGTACAGACTAAACATACAGGTAGAGACTAAACATACAGGTACAGACTAAACATACAGGTACAGACTAAACATACAGGTAGAGACTAAACATACAGTACAGACTAAACATACAGTACAGACTAAACATACAGTACAGACTAAACATACAGTACAGACTAAACATACAGTACAGACTAAACATACAGGTAGAGACTAAACATACAGGTAGAGACTAAACATACAGGTACAGACTAAACATACAGTACAGACTAAACATACAGTACAGACTAAACATACAGTACAGACTAAACATACAGTACAGTACAGACTAAACATACAGGTAGAGACTAAACATACAGTACAGACTAAACATACAGGTAGAGACTAAACATACAGTACAGACTAAACATACAGTACAGTACAGACTAAACATACAGGTAGAGACTAAATATACAGTACAGACTAAACATACAGTACAGACTAAACATACAGTACAGACTAAACATACAGTACAGACTAAACTAAACATACAGTACAGACTAAACATACAGTACAGACTAAACATACAGTACAGACTAAACATACAGGTACAGACTAAACATACAGGTAGAGACTAAACATACAGTACAGACTAAACATACAGGTAGAGACTAAACATACAGTACAGACTAAACATACAGGTAGAGACTAAACATACAGGTAGAGACTAAACATACAGTACAGACTAAACATACAGGTACAGACTAAACATACAGTACAGACTAAACATACAGGTACAGACTAAACATACAGTACAGACTAAACATACAGGTACAGACTAAACATACAGTACAGACTAAACATACAGGTACAGACTAAACATACAGGTACAGACTAAACATACAGTACAGACTAAACATACAGTACAGACTAAACATACAGGTAGAGACTAAACATACAGTACAGACTAAACATACAGTACAGACTAAACATACAGGTAGAGACTAAACATACAGGTAGAGACTAAACATACAGTACAGACTAAACATACAGTACAGACTAAACATACAGTACAGACTAAACATACAGGTACAGACTAAACATACAGTACAGACTAAACATACAGGTAGAGACTAAACATACAGGTAGAGACTAAACATACAGTACAGACTAAACATACAGTACAGACTAAACATACAGGTACAGACTAAACATACAGGTAGAGACTAAACATACAGTACAGACTAAACATACAGGTAGAGACTAAACATACAGTACAGACTAAACATACAGTACAGACTAAACATACAGGTAGAGACTAAACATACAGTACAGACTAAACATACAGGTAGAGACTAAACATACAGTACAGACTAAACATACAGTACAGACTAAACATACAGGTAGAGACTAAACATACAGTACAGACTAAACATACAGTACAGACTAAACATACAGTACAGACTAAACATACAGGTACAGACTAAACATACAGTACAGACTAAACATACAGTACAGACTAAACATACAGGTAGAGACTAAACATACAGTACAGACTAAACATACAGTACAGACTAAACATACAGTACAGACTAAACATACAGTACAGACTAAACATACAGGTAGAGACTAAACATACAGGTACAGACTAAACATACAGTACAGACTAAACATACAGGTACAGACTAAACATACAGTACAGACTAAACATACAGGTAGAGACTAAACATACAGTACAGACTAAACATACAGTACAGACTAAACATACAGTACAGACTAAACATACAGTACAGACTAAACATACAGTACAGACTAAACATACAGGTAGAGACTAAACATACAGGTACAGACTAAACATACAGGTAGAGACTAAACATACAGTACAGACTAAACATACAGTACAGACTAAACATACAGTACAGACTAAACATACAGGTAGAGACTAAACATACAGGTAGAGACTAAACATACAGTACAGACTAAACATACAGTACAGACTAAACATACAGGTACAGACTAAACATACAGTACAGACTAAACATACAGTACAGACTAAACATACAGTACAGACTAAACATACAGGTAGAGACTAAACATACAGGTAGAGACTAAACATACAGTACAGACTAAACATACAGTACAGACTAAACATACAGGTACAGACTAAACATACAGTACATACTAAACATACAGGTAGAGACTAAACATACAGGTACAGACTAAACATACAGGTAGAGACTAAACATACAGTACAGACTAAACATACAGTACAGACTAAACATACAGTACAGACTAAACATACAGGTAGAGACTAAACATACAGGTAGAGACTAAACATACAGTACAGACTAAACATACAGTACAGACTAAACATACAGGTAAAGACTAAACATACAGTACAGACTAAACATACAGTACAGACTAAACATACAGTACAGACTAAACATACAGTACAGACTAAACATACAGGTACAGACTAAACATACAGTACAGACTAAACATACAGGTAGAGACTAAACATACAGTACAGACTAAACATACAGTACAGACTAAACATACAGGTAGAGACTAAACATACAGTACAGACTAAACATACAGTACAGACTAAACATACAGTACAGACTAAACATACAGTACAGACTAAACATACAGGTAGAGACTAAACATACAGGTACAGACTAAACATACAGTACAGACTAAACATACAGGTACAGACTAAACATACAGTACAGACTAAACATACAGGTAGAGACTAAACATACAGTACAGACTAAACATACAGTACAGACTAAACATACAGTACAGACTAAACATACAGTACAGACTAAACATACAGTACAGACTAAACATACAGTACAGACTAAACATACAGGTAGAGACTAAACATACAGGTACAGACTAAACATACAGGTAGAGACTAAACATACAGTACAGACTAAACATACAGTACAGACTAAACATACAGTACAGACTAAACATACAGGTAGAGACTAAACATACAGGTAGAGACTAAACATACAGTACAGACTAAACATACAGTACAGACTAAACATACAGGTACAGACTAAACATACAGTACAGACTAAACATACAGTACAGACTAAACATACAGTACAGACTAAACATACAGGTAGAGACTAAACATACAGGTAGAGACTAAACATACAGTACAGACTAAACATACAGTACAGACTAAACATACAGGTACAGACTAAACATACAGTACATACTAAACATACAGGTAGAGACTAAACATACAGGTACAGACTAAACATACAGGTAGAGACTAAACATACAGTACAGACTAAACATACAGTACAGACTAAACATACAGTACAGACTAAACATACAGGTAGAGACTAAACATACAGGTAGAGACTAAACATACAGTACAGACTAAACATACAGTACAGACTAAACATACAGGTAAAGACTAAACATACAGTACAGACTAAACATACAGTACAGACTAAACATACAGTACAGACTAAACATACAGTACAGACTAAACATACAGGTACAGACTAAACATACAGTACAGACTAAACATACAGGTAGAGACTAAACATACAGTACAGACTAAACATACAGTACAGACTAAACATACATGTAGAGACTAAACATACAGTACAGACTAAACATACAGGTAGAGACTAAACATACAGTACAGACTAAACATACAGTACAGACTAAACATACAGGTAGAGACTAAACATACAGTACAGACTAAACATACAGTACAGACTAAACATACAGTACAGACTAAACATACAGGTACAGACTAAACATACAGTACAGACTAAACATACAGGTACAGACTAAACATACAGTACATACTAAACATACAGGTAGAGACTAAACATACAGTACAGACTAAACATACAGTACAGACTAAACATACAGTACAGACTAAACATACAGTACAGACTAAACATACAGGTAGAGACTAAACATACATGTACAGACTAAACATACAGTACAGACTAAACATACAGGTACAGACTAAACATACAGGTACAGACTAAACATACAGTACAGACTAAACATACAGTACAGACTAAACATACAGTACAGACTAAACATACAGTACAGACTAAACATACAGGTAGAGACTAAACATACAGGTAGAGACTAAACATACAGGTAGAGACTAAACATACAGTACAGACTAAACATACAGGTAGAGACTAAACATACAGTACAGACTAAACATACAGTACAGACTAAACATACAGTACAGACTAAACATACAGGTAGAGACTAAACATACAGTACAGACTAAACATACAGTACAGACTAAACATACAGGTACAGACTAAACATACAGTACAGACTAAACATACAGTACAGACTAAACATACAGGTAGAGACTAAACATACAGGTAGAGACTAAACATACAGGTACAGACTAAACATACAGTACAGACTAAACATACAGGTAGAGACTAAACATACAGTACAGACTAAACATACAGGTAGAGACTAAACATACAGGTACAGACTAAACACAGACTAAACATACAGTACAGACTAAACATACAGGTAGAGACTAAACATACAGGTACAGACTAAACATACAGTACAGACTAAACATACAGGTAGAGACTAAACATACAGGTACAGACTAAACATACAGGTACAGACTAAACACAGACTAAACATACAGTACAGACTAAACATACAGGTAGAGACTAAATGTTGTGAAGGGCCAGATTAAACCGAATATATATATTTATTTATATATATATATTTAATTGTATTTGTATATTCTCTAATATTCCCTGATATCCCTTGTATATTCCTTGTACAATATGCATTGAATATCCATTCTAGCCTACTGAACATCCCATAATAGTCTCCATTCTACTATTGGTCGAGACCTTGGTGCCAGGCTGCCATACCCCTCAGACCCAGTTCAAACGTACCGCTCGACATGTACGAACAAGTCCTAGTTCCGCGTAGGAATTTGGCTACCGCACCACTAATGGGACTATTTGTTCATAGTGCGTATATATACTGCGCTACTAAAGTAGGACTTTCTTTTCAGTCCAGTTTCTTACCCTCCAATAGAGTCACAGACGTAAAGCCTCCCCGCGATGCCACGTGTGGGAGTAAGGCCAAGTTCGCCTACCATCGGTATTGAGACATCGTGTATATTAATATTTGAATAGTCATATTTGGCACTATATCGTCGAGTTGGACGTAGTCTATTAAGCTAATAATAGTCTGTTAATATATAGTGCTTCGTGCGGTGAGAATACTACCATAGTCAGTACCCCATCGTTTCGGGCAGAGAACTGGCTGCTTACCCAGGGTGGTTGACCCTATGTGAAGCTGCACCCGAGGAGCCCCAGAGCCGACGAGCGAGTGGACCTGTATACCGGATTATTCTACCGACGACAGCCCGCCTTCCCAGGCACGGATTATGCTTTGGATACTTTGATTATTCTATGGATAAAGACCCCCGACACTACCGTGTGTTGGAACCCCCCCCCCCCTGGAGAGGACGCAAGGTGAGGAGACGCTCTGCAAGACGAGGTCTCTCCACATCTCTCCCCCGTGGACCGGAGAGAGCCGGCCCACAAAGAGTCCACCTGCTTTCATCTGTGGTCCAAGGATCGCCGGCGCATTGAACGGCACTACAGTGGGTTCACCTGGGATACCCTTGGCCGGACGAGGCAGCTGGATTCTACCCCCCCCCCCCTCCTACTCCTGTCGGCTTACAAGCGACCGGATTAACCCCCTCTAGTGTATCCAGCCTATAATCATTAAAGTATCATTGCTGTTATTCCTTAACTATTCCAGGTCGTATATTTACCACCTGCGCCTTCAGAGATTGGACATTATCTATTGATATACCGACGAATACTCCTTGCCATAAAAGTGCATACTATTTCAATTCATAAATGTAATTAAGTGATTAAGTGTTTATTCTACACACCATCGCTGTGTAGGAAATAAAGACCTGCTTCTAATTCGTACATTTGTGTTGGATCCGTTTCATCTACGTGAGAGTGTTCATGATAATATATTTATGCCGTGTACTGGGTGGCCGAATATTAAGTACAAAGGTAGTGGTAGTAAGTATCATATCTAGTAATACAGTCAGGGAATTGTACCCCTCAGTTACAATTGGTCCTGAGGGGTACAATTGGTCCTTCGAGCCGGAGGGTAATTAGTGTAATATTAATATAGTGTTATTAATATTGAAATGGCCTATGATGAACACTCCACGAAACGATCCTCCTAACCAACGCCCGCAGCGCGAACGACGGCTCCCTCAGTACTTAGAGGCTTACGCTGTCAGTCAACAACCTAGTCTTCTACTAACAGTAAACGCGGTAAAACTAGAAAGTAAAAGTATGTCTAACCCCAACGCCCAGACTACCCCGACCATAGAGGCCCCTACGGGCTCTAATGTAACTGACCAAGTTCACGGTGGGGACCAGTGGGAACCAGACATGACTTCACACCCCGCCAGTACTGAAGAAGTAGTCCCCGATGAGTCCCGGGAGGAATACAACGCTACCGAGAGAGAACTCGGCACGGAAGAAGACGGGGAGAGCACCGTGGAGATAGAGCTCCAAGGCTCCGCAAGGAGTACCCCGAGGGAAGGCTCCCCTATACAACCGCCTTCTCCCAGCGAGGCAGAGAGGACCCTACAGCAGGCATTCCTCGTCAGCCTGAAAGCCTCTACTGAACGCGATAGGCTCCAGGGTGAACGCGATCGATTGCAGATACAGCAACGGAGCGAAGAAGAGCACATACGCCTGGAAATAAGACGCATTCAGATGGAAGAGAATGTGGCCCGAGACCGAGCAGACAGCCAGCGAGCAGCTGCTGGTGCTCTACGGGACGCAGAGCGCGACAGACAGCAAGCGCAACTAATAGAACAGCTGATCAGACGGACAACACCCTCTCCCTCCGCCAGAGGCTCCAGGAACTCGTCTAGACACACCTCCAGGGCGGCATCCCCTAGCCGAGTAAACAACCCTGAACTTGACCAACAGACGAGGTCTATACCCCCCACAGACCACCTCCCCCCACCGGTCCAAGCGAGACCTAGCAACCGGGAAGGAGCAGCATATCCTGTGGAGAGGCTAAACCAGAGACTACAAGCACTGGATGACCTAACTGAAGACGAAGAGGAAGAGGAGGAGAACCGCGCCCGAAGACAGCACAGTACTCTACCGGACCAGGAGGTCCGGTACAGCCCAGGCTATACTCCCGCGGAGCTGCGCTACAGACCCCCGACTCTATACACGGGTGAGCACGACGCACGACCCGCACCGAGGAACAGCACCTGGACAAGCGGGCCATGGTACACTGCCGGTACCAGCCCATACCAAGGATCGGGAGGAGACTCGCCTAGGAGGCCTCTCCCCCAACGCTCGCCGATGTATCCACAGTCAGCGTCATACATTGGCACGCCTATGGTACCCGACTTCACCCAAGAGAACCGGGCCCAGTATACAGAACTCCGCATGTGTCTGGAGACCATGTTGGTGGATGTATTGGATGAACGCCACAAATACGCCATCCTACTGCAGCACTTAAAGGTGCCCCGCGCACATAATATAGCGCTCGCCTACGCGACTTCCACCACCCCATACACAGCAGCGCTGGTAGCATTGGACCAGAGGTATGGGCGCATATGGGATTACGTGATCCAGGAGATCCGACACATCGACCGCTTACCCCCAGCAATAGACAATCGAGCACTGGACGACCTGTCCATCAGAGTGCAGTCCCTGGTAGGGATGTTGGGAGCGCAAAGAGAGAAGGGGAAGTATGAACTTTACGCCAACTCAAATGTGGAAAGGATCCTGGAGAAGCTGCCGCCCGCTCGTCAGGAGCGCTTTAGGCGGCAGAGGGACCACAGAGACCCGAATGGCCCCGAACCGAACCTCCTCGATCTAGCAGACTTCCTGGCGAGAGAAGTCAGCAGCCTACGGCTAGATACATTCGGACGGAGCACCCCTGGCTCCAGAGAAGGAACCAGACGACTAAATGATGGAAGAAGATCGGTGACTGTGATGCACCAATCGGAGTCAGTACCGAGCAGCAGGAGCCACAGTACCCCCTCCAGAACGGAGAAGTGGAAGATAGTGTGCCCCTACTGTGAGAAAGAACACTGGCTAGCGCAATGTGACTCCTTCCCCAAGCTGAACGCGGAGGAAGCAGGTCAATGGATAAAGTCCAACAAGCGCTGTTTTCGCTGTGCGCGCTCACACATGGCAGCCGAATGCCGCTTAAAGAAAAGGTGCACCAAGTGCGATGGAGCCCATCTGGACATACTTCACGACAGTAACAGACGGCGCCCTTCACCTGCACCATCCAGCCGCAAAGCGAGCGTCATGTACATCGATCCCGCCAGCAGCAGTGGAGCCCGAGTACTCCTAAAAGTAGTGCGTGTGACACTAAGCTACCAGAATAAAGTCCTGGACACTTACGCCGTCCTCGATGACGGGTCAGAGAAGACCCTGCTGCTCGCCTCCGCTGCGGCCCAGCTAGGGCTGCGGGGAAGCGAAACCCAAATGACAATTCGGACAATAAGACGAGATTTGAAGACGATAAAGGGCGAGAATGTCTCATTCTCTATCGCAGCAAGCGGCCAGCCTGAGCGACGGTACCAGATTGCAGACGCTTTCACCAGCCAAGAAATAGGACTGTCGCGGTACACATACCCCGTCGCCAAGCTGATGGAGAAATATGCACATCTGCGCAAGTTACCGATCCCGCTCATAGACAATGCTATGCCGACCCTGTTGATAGGCTCCGACCATGCAGACCTCATTGTCCCGATAGACCGGGTTCATACCGGACCCCGAGGCTGTCCTGCAGCAGTCGAGACCCGTTTGGGATGGACTCTCCAAGGCCCGCTCGCCAAATCTCTCAACCGAAGTACAGCCACTAGATGTCTCCACTCCCGAGTCACAGAGGGAGAAACCGCACTCCTGCAACACGTAGAGCGGCTATGGAGCTTGGAACAAATGCCCTTTAAGAATGGAAAGAAAGACATTCGCTCTAAAGATGACATTTACGCCATTCACCTCCTCGAGACAGGGACCAAGAGAGTCCCGGTCAACGGCGTGTTGAGATACGCCACGCCACTCCTGCGGCGAGAAGGAATGCCTACTTTCCACGCCAAGACAGACGCCATAGAACGGTACCTGCTGAACACGGAGCGGCGCTTAGCCAAGAACCCCGCCCAAGAGAGTGTATACCGCGCTGAGATTGAGAAGCTCATCACAGCGGGACACGTCACAAAGATGGACATTAAAGAGGCTGACCAGACCACTGAATCGTGGTACGTGCCCCACCACAAGGTCCATCACAACGGTAAAGACCGCATAGTATTTAACTGCAGCTACCAGATCGGATCCCAAAATCTGAATAAAGAGTTACTGCCCGGTCCCACACTCGGCCCCTCCCTACTCGGCGTTCTACTCCGCTTCCGCCAGGAAAAGGTGGCCATCAGCGGGGACATTAAAGGAATGTTCCTGCAGGTGAGATTAGTAGAGGCGGACAAGCCCCTGTTACGGTTCCTATGGAGAGAGAAGCCAGGAGATGAGCACCCAGCCATCTACCAATGGGAAGTCCTCCCCTTCGGAACGACGTGCAGCCCCTGCTGTGCGACATTTGCACTACAGAAACATGTAGCAGAGGACCCAGCAGCGGACGAAGAGGTCCGACACAGCGTAAAGAACAGCTTCTACGTAGACAACTGTCTACAAAGCCTTTCAACCCAGGAAGAAGCCGAGGCTCTCCTGATTAAACTCCGCGCCTCATTGATCAAAGGCGGCTTTGATCTCAGGCAGTGGGCCAGCAGCGATCCGCAAGTACTGCGCAGCCTCTCCTCCGAGGACAAGGCAGCCAGCAGCGAGACCTGGATGGCTACAATCCCGGGAGAAGCCCAGGAGATGACCCTGGGATTGGTGTGGCGATTCAAAACAGATTCGCTTCACTACAGACACAAGCCCCTGACTACGGAGCAGGGAAGGCCGGCGGCGGCGCCGACCACCAGACGGAGTGTGTACACAACACTCGCCCGACAATATGACCCGCTAGGATGTATTCTACCGTACACCACCAGGGCAAAAATGATTGTACGAGCATTGTGGGACAAGGACCAGGGCTGGGACGACCCCATTCCCGCACACCTTGCATCCACCTGGAGAGAGTGGGAGATGGAGCTCCACTCACTCCCAGGCGTTAATATGCGCCGAAGCTACTTCCCACCCACGGTGAGGCCAGAGACATGTAAAATGGACTTACACGTCTTCAGTGACGCCTCAGAGGTCGCATACGGATCAGTAGCCTACTTGCGGGCCCAAGACCAGGGGGGAGAGATCTACACAGCATTTGTCCTCGCCCGCTCGAGAATAGCCCCACGCAAGCAACAATCTATCCCACGTCTAGAGCTCTGCGCAGCCCTAGCCGGAGCGCACCTAGCCACGCTCATCCAACGTGAGCTCACCATACCGGTGTCTAGAACAATCCTGTGGTCAGATTCCACGACGGTACTCGCCTGGATCAAATCGGACTCATGCAAGTACAAAGTCTTCGTGGGAGTCAGAGTCACCGAGATTCAAGACTTAACCGAAGAGTTAACCGGAGAAACAGAGTGGCGCTACGTTGATACAAAACAGAACCCAGCTGACGTCATCACCCGGGGGATGCCCCTGGATGACCTCACCCGTCGCAATGTCTACAGTGACGGCCCCGCATTCCTAAGACTCCCGGAAGGACAGTGGCCCATGCCTATCCCGAGGGAAGCAAGTCCAGAGGAGGTGGAAATTAAGAAGTCTGTGTTCTGTGGATTGAGCACCGTAGCCTCCACCGACCCTAACATAAACGATTGCACGTCCATAGAGAGTGCACAACAAAGAACATTCCTGCGGTACCACCCGGAGTGCAAGTCCCCCGCTGATATGTCAGCGGCTAACTACGAGGAAGCAGAATTGCTTCTACTGCAGCGAGCCCAGAGAGACTCGTTCCCCGATGAATTGGCCTGTCTACAGGGAGGAAAGCCCGTCCCATCCGACAGCAGATTAATTCACCTGGCCCCCGAGAGCGACGCTCACACCCTCATCAGAGTGGGTGGTCGCCTACGCAGAGCCCCCAATCTACCGGATGACATTAAATACCCGATCGTATTGAACAGCCGACACAAGGTCACAGAGCTGATTATAAAGAAATACGATGAGGATGTACATCACGCCAGGAGCAGTTTTCTACTGCACTACCTACCGTCTCTACAGACCCGCCAGAAGTGGGTAAAGGAGAGAGACAATTTGACAGAAGGAACAGTCGTCATGATTATTGATCAATCACTGCCCAGAGCTATGTGGCCGGCCGGCCGCGTAAGCAAAGTGATCACCGGTGCCGACGGCAAGGTCCGAGCAGCTGAAGTGCTCGTCCAGGGTCGCACTTACACCCGTCCCGTGGCAAGGCTCATAGAACTGCCTCGACTCCCAGACACAATCGATGATGACCATGACCCTACAACCCTATGACTTTGTGAAGTTGACTGACCCCTACAGCAAACCCTTATGTGTAAATAGACAACGCGATTAATCTGTCTCCGTTTAACTGATTAGGTCTGGGACCTATTCAGGGGGTGGCTGTTGTGAAGGGCCAGATTAAACCGAATATATATATTTATTTATATATATATATTTAATTGTATTTGTATATTCTCTAATATTCCCTGATATCCCTTGTATATTCCTTGTACAATATGCATTGAATATCCATTCTAGCCTACTGAACATCCCATAATAGTCTCCATTCTACTATTGGTCGAGACCTTGGTGCCAGGCTGCCATACCCCTCAGACCCAGTTCAAACGTACCGCTCGACATGTACGAACAAGTCCTAGTTCCGCGTAGGAATTTGGCTACCGCACCACTAATGGGACTATTTGTTCATAGTGCGTATATATACTGCGCTACTAAAGTAGGACTTTCTTTTCAGTCCAGTTTCTTACCCTCCAATAGAGTCACAGACGTAAAGCCTCCCCGCGATGCCACGTGTGGGAGTAAGGCCAAGTTCGCCTACCATCGGTATTGAGACATCGTGTATATTAATATTTGAATAGTCATATTTGGCACTATATCGTCGAGTTGGACGTAGTCTATTAAGCTAATAATAGTCTGTTAATATATAGTGCTTCGTGCGGTGAGAATACTACCGTAGTCAGTACCCCATCGTTTCGGGCAGAGAACTGGCTGCTTACCCAGGGTGGTTGACCCTATGTGAAGCTGCACCCGAGGAGCCCCAGAGCCGACGAGCGAGTGGACCTGTATACCGGATTATTCTACCGACGACAGCCCGCCTTCCCAGGCACGGATTATGCTTTGGATACTTTGATTATTCTATGGATAAAGACCCCCGACACTACCGTGTGTTGGAACCCCCCCCCCCCCCTGGAGAGGACGCAAGGTGAGGAGACGCTCTGCAAGACGAGGTCTCTCCACATCTCTCCCCCGTGGACCGGAGAGAGCCGGCCCACAAAGAGTCCACCTGCTTTCATCTGTGGTCCAAGGATCGCCGGCGCATTGAACGGCACTACAGTGGGTTCACCTGGGATACCCTTGGCCGGACGAGGCAGCTGGATTCTACCCCCCCCCCCCCCCTCCTACTCCTGTCGGCTTACAAGCGACCGGATTAACCCCCTCTAGTGTATCCAGCCTATAATCATTAAAGTATCATTGCTGTTATTCCTTAACTATTCCAGGTCGTATATTTACCACCTGCGCCTTCAGAGATTGGACATTATCTATTGATATACCGACGAATACTCCTTGCCATAAAAGTGCATACTATTTCAATTCATAAATGTAATTAAGTGATTAAGTGTTTATTCTACACACCATCGCTGTGTAGGAAATAAAGACCTGCTTCTAATTCGTACATTTGTGTTGGATCCGTTTCATCTACGTGAGAGTGTTCATGATAATATATTTATGCCGTGTACTGGGTGGCCGAATATTAAGTACAAAGGTAGTGGTAGTAAGTATCATATCTAGTAATACAGTCAGGGAATTGTACCCCTCAGTTACACTAAACATACAGGTAGAGACTAAACATACAGTACAGAATAAACATACAGGTAGAGACTAAACATACAGTACAGACTAAACATACAGGTAGAGACTAAACATACAGGTAGAGACTAAACATACAGGTAGAGACTAAACATACAGTACAGACTAAACATACAGGTAGAGACTAAACATACAGTACAGACTAAACATACAGTACAGACTAAACATACAGGTAGAGACTAAACATACAGGTACAGACTAAACATACAGGTAGAGACTAAACATACAGTACAGACTAAACATACAGTACAGACTAAACATACAGTACAGACTAAACATACAGGTAGAGACTAAACATACAGTACAGACTAAACATACAGTACAGACTAAACATACAGGTACAGACTAAACATACAGGTACAGACTAAACATACAGGTACAGACTAAACATACAGGTAGAGACTAAACATACAGGTACAGACTAAACATACAGGTAGAGACTAAACATACAGTACAGACTAAACATACAGTACAGACTAAACATACAGGTAGAGACTAAACATACAGGTACAGACTAAACATACAGTACAGACTAAACATACAGGTAGAGACTAAACATACAGTACAGACTAAACATACAGTACAGTACAGACTAAACATACAGTACAGACTAAACATACAGTACAGTACAGACTAAACATACAGGTACAGACTAAACATACAGTACAGACTAAACATACAGGTAGAGACTAAACATACAGGTACAGACTAAACATACAGGTACAGACTAAACATACAGGTACAGACTAAACATACAGGTAGAGACTAAACATACAGTACAGACTAAACATACAGTACAGACTAAACATACAGGTACAGACTAAACATACAGGTACAGACTAAACATACAGGTAGAGACTAAACATACAGGTACAGACTAAACATACAGTACAGACTAAACATACAGGTACAGACTAAACATACAGGTAGAGACTAAACATACAGGTACAGACTAAACATACAGGTAGAGACTAAACATACAGGTACAGACTAAACATACAGGTACAGACTAAACATACAGGTACAGACTAAACATACAGTACAGTACAGACTAAACATACAGGTACAGACTAAACATACAGGTACAGACTAAACATACAGTACAGACTAAACATACAGTACAGACTAAACATACAGGTAGAGACTAAACATACAGGTACAGACTAAACATACAGTACAGACTAAACATACAGTACAGACTAAACATACAGGTACAGACTAAACATACAGGTACAGACTAAACATACAGGTACAGACTAAACATACAGTACAGTAGAGACTAAACATACAGTACAGACTAAACATACAGGTACAGACTAAACATACAGTACAGACTAAACATACAGTACAGACTAAACATACAGTACAGACTAAACATACAGTACAGACTAAACATACAGTACAGACTAAACATACAGTACAGACTAAACATACAGGTACAGACTAAACATACAGTACAGACTAAACATACAGTACAGACTAAACATACAGGTAGAGACTAAACATACAGTACAGACTAAACATACAGTACAGACTAAACATACAGGTACAGACTAAACATACAGTACAGACTAAACATACAGTACAGACTAAACATACAGGTACAGACTAAACATACAGGTAGAGACTAAACATACAGGTACAGACTAAACATACAGTACAGACTAAACATACAGTACAGACTAAACATACAGGTAGAGACTAAACATACAGTACAGACTAAACATACAGTACAGACTAAACATACAGTACAGACTAAACATACAGGTAGAGACTAAACATACAGTACAGACTAAACATACAGTACAGACTAAACATACAGTACAGACTAAACATACAGGTAGAGACTAAACATACAGGTACAGACTAAACATACAGTACAGACTAAACATACAGTACAGACTAAACATACAGTACAGACTAAACATACAGGTAGAGACTAAACATACAGGTACAGACTAAACATACAGTACAGACTAAGCATACAGTACAGACTAAACATACAGGTAGAGACTAAACAAACAGTTCAGACTAAACATACAGTACAGACTAAACATACAGGTACAGACTAAACATACAGGTACAGACTAAACATACAGTACAGACTAAACATACAGTACAGACTAAACACAGACTAAACATACAGTACAGACTAAACATACAGGTAGAGACTAAACATACAGGTAGAGACTAAACATACAGTACAGACTAAACATACAGGTAGAGACTAAACATACAGTACAGACTAAACATACAGTACAGACTAAACATACAGTACAGACTACAGTACAGACTAAACATACAGTACAGACTAAACATACAGGTACAGACTAAACATACAGGTAGAGACTAAACATACAGTACAGACTAAACATACAGGTAGAGACTAAACATACAGGTACAGACTAAACATACAGTACAGACTAAACATACAGTACAGACTAAACATACAGTACAGACTAAACATACAGGTAGAGACTAAACATACAGGTACAGACTAAACATACAGTACAGACTAAACATACAGTACAGACTAAACATACAGGTAGAGACTAAACATACAGTACAGACTAAACATACAGTACAGACTAAACATACAGGTACAGACTAAACATACAGGTACAGACTAAACATACAGTACAGACTAAACATACAGTACAGACTAAACACAGACTAAACATACAGTACAGACTAAACATACAGGTAGAGACTAAACATACAGGTAGAGACTAAACATACAGTACAGACTAAACATACAGGTAGAGACTAAACATACAGTACAGACTAAACATACAGTACAGACTAAACATACAGTACAGACTACAGTACAGACTAAACATACAGTACAGACTAAACATACAGGTACAGACTAAACATACAGGTAGAGACTAAACATACAGTACAGACTAAACATACAGGTAGAGACTAAACATACAGGTACAGACTAAACATACAGGTAGAGACTAAACATACAGGTACAGACTAAACATACAGGTAGAGACTAAACATACAGGTACAGACTAAACATACAGGTACAGACTAAACATACAGGTAGAGACTAAACATACAGTACAGACTAAACATACAGTACAGACTAAACATACAGTACAGACTAAACATACAGTACAGACTAAACATACAGGTACAGACTAAACATACAGGTAGAGACTAAACATACAGTACAGACTAAACATACAGGTAGAGACTAAACATACAGGTAGAGACTAAACATACAGTACAGACTAAACATACAGTACAGACTAAACATACAGTACAGACTAAACATACAGGTACAGACTAAACATACAGTACAGACTAAACATACAGGTACAGACTAAACATACAGGTAGAGACTAAACATACAGGTAGAGACTAAACATACAGTACAGACTAAACATACAGGTAGAGACTAAACATACAGGTAGAGACTAAACATACAGGTAGAGACTAAACATACAGGTAGAGACTAAACATACAGGTAGAGACTAAACATACAGTACAGACTAAACATACAGGTAGAGACTAAACATACAGGTAGAGACTAAACATACAGGTAGAGACTAAACATACAGTACAGACTAAACATACAGGTAGAGACTAAACATACAGGTAGAGACTAAACATACAGGTACAGACTAAACATACAGTACAGACTAAACAGTCAGGTACAGACTAAACATACAGTACAGACTAAACATACAGGTAGAGACTAAACATACAGTACAGACTAAACATACAGTACAGACTAAACATACAGGTAGAGACTAAACATACAGGTACAGACTAAACATACAGTACAGACTAAACATACAGGTACAGACTAAACATACAGGTACAGACTAAACATACAGGTAGAGACTAAACATACAGTACAGACTAAACATACAGTACAGACTAAACATACAGTACAGACTAAACATACAGGTAGAGACTAAACATACAGGTACAGACTAAACATACAGTAGAGACTAAACATACAGTACAGACTAAACATACAGGTACAGACTAAACATACAGGTACAGACTAAACATACAGGTACAGACTAAACATACAGGTAGAGACTAAACATACAGTACAGACTAAACATACAGTACAGACTAAACATACAGTACAGACTAAACATACAGGTACAGACTAAACATACAGCACAGACTAAACATACAGGTAGAGACTAAACATACAGGTAGAGACTAAACATACAGGTAGAGACTAAACATACAGGTACAGACTAAACATACAGGTACAGACTAAACATACAGGTAGAGACTAAACATACAGGTAGAGACTAAACATACAGTACAGACTAAACATACAGTACAGACTAAACATACAGGTAGAGACTAAACATACAGGTACAGACTAAACATACAGGTAGAGACTAAACATACAGTACAGACTAAACATACAGTACAGACTAAACATACAGTACAGACTAAACATACAGGTAGAGACTAAACATACAGGTAGAGACTAAACATACAGGTAGAGACTAAAAATACAGGTAGAGACTAAACATACAGGTACAGACTAAACATACAGGTAGAGACTAAACATACAGGTAGAGACTAAACATACAGGTAGAGACTAAACATACAGGTAGAGACTAAACATACAGGTACAGACTAAACATATAGGTACAGACTAAACATACAGGTAGAGACTAAACATACAGGTACAGACTAAACATACAGGTACAGACTAAACATACAGTACAGACTAAACATACAGTACAGACTAAACATACAGGTAGAGACTAAACATACAGTACAGACTAAACATACAGGTAGAGACTAAACATACAGGTAGAGACTAAACATACAGGTACAGACTAAACATACAGGTAGAGACTAAACATACAGGTACAGACTAAACATACAGGTACAGACTAAACATACAGGTAGAGACTAAAGATACAGTACAGACTAAACATACAGGTAGAGACTAAACATACAGTACAGACTAAACATACAGGTACAGACTAAACATACCTAAACATACAGGTACAGACTAAACATACAGGTAGAGACTAAACATACAGTACAGACTAAACATACAGTACAGACTAAACATACAGGTACAGACTAAACATACAGGTAGAGACTAAACATACAGTACAGACTAAACATACAGTACAGACTAAACATACAGTACAGACTAAACATACAGGTACAGACTAAACATACAGGTACAGACTAAACATACAGGTACAGACTAAACATACAGTACAGACTAAACATACAGTACAGACTAAACATACAGGTACAGACTAAACATACAGGTAGAGACTAAACATACAGTACAGACTAAACATACAGTACAGACTAAACATACAGTACAGACTAAACATACAGGTACAGACTAAACATACAGGTAGAGACTAAACATACAGTACAGACTAAACATACAGGTACAGACTAAACATACAGGTAGAGACTAAACATACAGTACAGACTAAACATACAGGTACAGACTAAACATACAGTACAGACTAAACATACAGTACAGACTAAACATACAGTACAGACTAAACATACAGGTACAGACTAAACATACAGGTACAGACTAAACATACAGTACAGACTAAACATACAGTACAGACTAAACATACAGTACAGACTAAACATACAGTACAGACTAAACATACAGGTACAGACTAAACATACAGGTAGAGACTAAACATACAGTACAGACTAAACATACAGGTACAGACTAAACATACAGTACAGACTAAACATACAGTACAGACTAAACATACAGTACAGACTAAACATACAGGTACAGACTAAACATACAGGTAGAGACTAAACATACAGTACAGACTAAACATACAGGTACAGACTAAACATACAGTACAGACTAAACATACAGTACAGACTAAACATACAGTACAGACTAAACATACAGGTACAGACTAAACATACAGGTACAGACTAAACATACAGTACAGACTAAACATACTAAACATACAGTACAGACTAAACATACAGGTACAGACTAAACATACAGGTAGAGACTAAACATACAGTACAGACTAAACATACAGGTAGAGACTAAACATACAGTACAGACTAAACATACAGTACAGACTAAACATACAGTACAGACTAAACATACAGGTAGAGACTAAACATACAGTACAGACTAAACATACAGGTACAGACTAAACATACAGGTAGAGACTAAACATACAGTACAGACTAAACATACAGTACAGACTAAACATACAGTACAGACTAAACATACAGGTAGAGACTAAACATACAGTACAGACTAAACATACAGGTACAGACTAAACATACAGTACAGACTAAACATACAGTACAGACTAAACATACAGTACAGACTAAACATACAGGTACAGACTAAACATACAGGTACAGACTAAACATACAGTACAGACTAAACATACAGTACAGACTAAACATACAGGTAGAGACTAAACATACAGGTACAGACTAAACATACAGGTAGAGACTAAACATACAGTACAGACTAAACATACAGGTACAGACTAAACATACAGGTAGAGACTAAACATACAGGTAGAGACTAAACATACAGTACAGACTAAACAATACAGGTAGAGACTAAACATAAGGTAGAGACTAAACATACAGTACAGACTAAACATACAGTACAGACTAAACATACAGTACAGACTAAACTACAGTACAGACTAAACATACAGGTACAGACTAAACATACAGTACAGACTAAACATACAGGTACAGACTAAACATACAGGTACAGACTAAACATACAGTACAGACTAAACATACAGTACAGACTAAACATACAGGTACAGACTAAACATACAGTACAGACTAAACATACAGGTACAGACTAAACATACAGGTACAGACTAAACATACAGTACAGACTAAACATACAGGTACAGACTAAACATACAGTACAGACTAAACATACAGTACAGACTAAACATACAGTACAGACTAAACATACAGGTAGAGACTAAACATACAGTACAGACTAAACATACAGTACAGACTAAACATACAGGTACAGAACTAAACATACAGTACAGACTAAACATACAGTACAGACTAAACATACAGTACAGACTAAACATACAGTACAGACTAAACATACAGGTAGAGACTAAACATACAGGTACAGACTAAACATACAGTACAGACTAAACATACAGTACAGACTAAACATACAGGTAGAGACTAAACATACAGTACAGACTAAACATACAGTACAGACTAAACATACAGTACAGACTAAACATACAGTACAGACTAAACATACAGTAAACATACAGTACAGACTAAACATACAGGTACAGACTAAACATACAGTACAGACTAAACATACAGGTAGAGACTAAACATACAGGTACAGACTAAACATACAGGTAGATACTAAACATACAGTACAGACTAAACATACAGTACAGACTAAACATACAGGTAGAGACTAAACATACAGTACAGACTAAACATACAGTACAGACTAAACATACAGTACAGACTAAACATACAGTACAGACTAAACATACTACAGTACAGACTAAACATACAGTACAGACTAAACATACAGTACAGACTAAACATACAGTACAGACTAAACATACAGTACAGACTAAACATACAGGTACAGACTAAACATACAGTACAGACTAAACATACAGTACAGACTAAACATACAGTACAGACTAAACATACAGGTACAGACTAAACATACAGGTAGAGACTAAACATACAGGTACAGACTAAACATACAGGTAGAGACTAAACATACAGGTACAGACTAAACATACAGTACAGACTAAACATACAGTACAGACTAAACATACAGTACAGACTAAACATACAGTACATACTAAACATACAGTACAGACTAAACATACAGGTAGAGACTAAACATACAGGTACAGACTAAACATACAGGTACAGACTAAACATACAGTACAGACTAAACATACAGGTACAGACTAAACATACAGTACAGACTAAACATACAGGTAGAGACTAAACATACAGGTAGAGACTAAACATACAGTACAGACTAAACATACAGGTAGAGACTAAACATACAGTACAGACTAAACATACAGGTAGAGACTAAACATACAGGTAGAGACTAAACATACAGTACAGACTAAACATACAGGTAGAGACTAAACATACAGGTAGAGACTAAACATACAGGTAGAGACTAAACATACAGTACAGACTAAACATACAGGTACAGACTAAACATACAGTACAGACTAAACATACAGTACAGACTAAACATACAGGTACAGACTAAACATACAGTACAGACTAAACATACAGTACAGACTAAACATACAGTACAGACTAAACATACAGTACAGACTAAACATACAGGTACAGACTAAACATACAGGTAGAGACTAAACATACAGGTAGAGACTAAACATACAGGTACAGACTAAACATACAGGTAGAGACTAAACATACAGGTAGAGACTAAACATACAGGTACAGACTAAACATACAGTACAGACTAAACATACAGTACAGACTAAACATACAGGTACAGACTAAACATACAGGTACAGACTAAACATACAGTACAGACTAAACATACAGTACAGACTAAACACACAGGTAGAGACTAAACATACAGGTACAGACTAACATACAGTACAGTACAGACTAAACATACAGTACAGACTAAACATACAAAAGGTAGAGACTAAACATACAGGTACAGACTAAACATACAGGTAGAGACTAAACATACAGGTACAGACTAAACATACAGTACAGTACAGACTAAACATACAGTACAGACTAAACATACAGTACAGACTAAACATACAGTACAGACTAAACATACAGGTAGAGACTAAACATACAGGTACAGACTAAACATACAGGTAGAGACTAAACATACAGGTACAGACTAAACATACAGGTACAGACTAAACATACATGTACAGACTAAACATACAGTACAGACTAAACATACAGTACAGACTAAACATACAGGTACAGACTAAACATACAGGTAGAGACTAAACATACAGTACAGACTAAACATACAGTAAAGACTAAACATACAGGTACAGACTAAACATACCGTACAGACTAAACATACAGTACAGACTAAACATACAGTACAGACTAAACATACAGGTACAGACTAAACATACAGTACAGACTAAACATACAGTACAGACTAAACATACAGGTAGAGACTAAACATACAGTACAGACTAAACATACAGGTACAGACTAAACATACAGGTACAGACTAAACATACAGTACAGACTAAACATACAGTACAGACTAAACATACAGGTAGAGACTAAACATACAGTACAGACTAAACATACAGGTAGAGACTAAACATACAGGTACAGACTAAACATACAGGTACAGACTAAACATACAGGTAGAGACTAAACATACAGGTACAGACTAAACATACAGGTAGAGACTAAACATACAGGTACAGACTAAACATACAGGTAGAGACTAAACATACAGGTACAGACTAAACATACAGGTAGAGACTAAACATACAGGTAGAGACTACACATACAGTACAGAGTAAACATACAGGTAGAGACTAAACATACAGTACAGACTAAACATACAGTACAGACTAAACATACAGGTAGAGACTAAACATACAGTACAGACTAAACATACAGGTACAGACTAAACATACAGTACAGACTAAACATACAGGTAGAGACTAAACATACAGGTACAGACTAAACATACAGGTAGAGACTAAACATACAGGTAGAGACTAAACATACAGGTACAGACTAAACATACAGGTAGAGACTAAACATACAGGTACAGACTAAACATACAGGTAGAGACTAAACATACAGTACAGACTAAACATACAGTACAGACTAAACATACAGGTAGAGACTAAACATACATGTAGAGACTAAACATACAGTACAGACTAAACATACAGTACAGACTAAACATACAGGTACAGACTAAACATACAGGTAGAGACTAAACATACAGTACAGACTAAACATACAGTACAGACTAAACATACAGTACAGACTAAACATACAGGTAGAGACTAAACATACAGTACAGACTAAACATACAGTACAGACTAAACATACAGTAGAGACTAAACATACAGGTAGAGACTAAACATACAGGTACAGACTAAACATACAGTACAGACTAAACATACAGTACAGACTAAACATACAGTACAGACTAAACATACAGTACAGACTAAACATACAGGTACAGACTAAACATACAGGTAGAGACTAAACATACAGTACAGACTAAACATACAGTACAGACTAAACATACAGTACAGACTAAACATACAGGTACAGACTAAACATACAGTACAGACTAAACATACAGGTACAGACTAAACATACAGTACAGACTAAACATACAGTACAGACTAAACATACAGTACAGACTAAACATACAGTACAGACTAAGCATACAGGTAGAGACTAAACATACAGTACAGACTAAACATACAGGTACAGACTAAACATACAGTACAGACTAAACATACAGGTAGAGACTAAACATACAGTACAGACTAAACATACAGTACAGACTAAACATACAGGTACAGACTAAACATACAGTACAGACTAAACATACAGGTACAGACTAAACATACAGGTACAGACTAAACATACAGTACAGACTAAACATACAGTACAGACTAAACATACAGTACAGACTAAACATACAGGTACAGACTAAACATACAGTACAGACTAAACATACAGGTAGAGACTAAACATACAGTACAGACTAAACATACAGTACAGACTAAACATACAGGTAGAGTACTAAACATACAGGTAGAGACTAAACATACAGTACAGACTAAACATACAGGTACAGACTAAACATACAGGTAGAGACTAAACATACAGTACAGACTAAACATACAGGTACAGACTAAACATACAGTACAGACTAAACATACAGTACAGACTAAACATACAGGTAGAGACTAAACATACAGTACAGACTAAACATACAGGTAGAGACTAAACATACAGTACAGACTAAACATACAGGTACAGACTAAACATACAGGTAGAGACTAAACATACAGTACAGACTAAACATACAGGTACAGACTAAACATACAGTACAGACTAAACATACAGGTAGAGACTAAACATACAGTACAGACTAAACATACAGGTACAGACTAAACATACAGGTAGAGACTAAACATACAGTACAGACTAAACATACAGGTACAGACTAAACATACAGTACAGACTAAACATACAGTACAGACTAAACATACAGTACAGACTAAACATACAGTACAGACTAAACATACAGTACAGACTAAACATACAGTACAGACTAAACATACAGGTACAGACTAAACATACAGTACAGACTAAACATACAGTACAGACTAAACATACAGTACAGACTAAACATACAGGTACAGACTAAACATACAGTACAGACTAAACATACAGGTACAGACTAAACATACAGTACAGACTAAACATACAGTAGAGACTAAACATACAGGTACAGACTAAACATACAGTACAGACTAAACATACAGTACAGACTAAACATACAGGTACAGACTAAACATACAGGTACAGACTAAACATACAGGTACAGACTAAACATACAGTACAGACTAAACATACAGGTAGAGACTAAACATACAGTACAGACTAAACATACAGGTAGAGACTAAACATACAGTACAGACTAAACATACAGGTAGAGACTAAACATACAGTACAGACTAAACATACAGTACAGACTAAACATACAGTACAGACTAAACATACAGCACAGACTAAACATACAGGTAGAGACTAAACATACAGGTAGAGACTAAACATACAGGTAGAGACTAAACATACAGGTACAGACTAAACATACAGGTACAGACTAAACATACAGGTAGAGACTAAACATACAGGTAGAGACTAAACATACAGTACAGACTAAACATACAGTACAGACTAAACATACAGGTAGAGACTAAACATACAGGTACAGACTAAACATACAGGTAGAGACTAAACATACAGTACAGACTAAACATACAGTACAGACTAAACATACAGTACAGACTAAACATACAGGTAGAGACTAAACATACAGGTAGAGACTAAACATACAGGTAGAGACTAAACATACAGGTAGAGACTAAACATACAGGTACAGACTAAACATACAGGTAGAGACTAAACATACAGGTAGAGACTAAACATACAGGTAGAGACTAAACATACAGGTAGAGACTAAACATACAGGTACAGACTAAACATATAGGTACAGACTAAACATACAGGTACAGACTAAACATACAGGTACAGACTAAACATACAGGTACAGACTAAACATACAGTACAGACTAAACATACAGTACAGACTAAACATACAGGTAGAGACTAAACATACAGTACAGACTAAACATACAGGTAGAGACTAAACATACAGGTAGAGACTAAACATACAGGTACAGACTAAACATACAGGTAGAGACTAAACATACAGGTACAGACTAAACATACAGGTACAGACTAAACATACAGGTAGAGACTAAACATACAGTACAGACTAAACATACAGGTAGAGACTAAACATACAGTACAGACTAAACATACAGTACAGACTAAACATACATACTGACTAAACATACAGGTACAGACTAAACATACAGGTAGAGACTAAACATACAGTACAGACTAAACATACAGTACAGACTAAACATACAGGTACAGACTAAACATACAGGTAGAGACTAAACATACAGTACAGACTAAACATACAGTACAGACTAAACATACAGTACAGACTAAACATACAGGTACAGACTAAACATACAGGTACAGACTAACAACAGGTACAGACTAAACATACAGTACAGACTAAACATACAGTACAGACTAAACATACAGGTACAGACTAAACATACAGGTAGAGACTAAACATACAGTACAGACTAAACATACAGTACAGACTAAACATACAGTACAGACTAAACATACAGGTACAGACTAAACATACAGGTACGAGACTAAACATACAGTACAGACTAAACATACAGGTACAGACTAAACATACAGGTAGAGACTAAACATACAGTACAGACTAAACATACAGGTACAGACTAAACATACAGTACAGACTAAACATACAGTACAGACTAAACATACAGTACAGACTAAACATACAGTAGGAAAACATACAGACTAAACATACAGGTACAGACTAAACATACAGTACAGACTAAACATACAGTACAGACTAAACATACAGTACAGACTAAACATACAGTACAGACTAAACATACAGGTACAGACTAAACATACAGGTAGAGACTAAACATACAGTACAGACTAAACATACAGGTACAGACTAAACATACAGTACAGACTAAACATACAGTACAGACTAAACATACAGTACAGACTAAACATACAGGTACAGACTAAACATACAGGTAGAGACTAAACATACAGTACAGACTAAACATACAGGTACAGACTAAACATACAGTACAGACTAAACATACAGTACAGACTAAACATACAGGTACAGACTAAACATACAGGTACAGACTAAACACACAGGTACAGACTAAACATACAGGTACAGACTAAACATACAGTACAGACTAAACATACAGTACAGACTAAACATACAGTACAGACTAAACATACAGGTACAGACTAAACATACAGGTACAGACTAAACATACAGTACAGACTAAACATACAGTACAGACTAAACATACAGGTAGAGACTAAACATACAGGTACAGACTAAACATACAGGTAGAGACTAAACATACAGTACAGACTAAACATACAGGTACAGACTAAACATACAGGTAGAGACTAAACATACAGGTAGAGACTAAACATACAGTACAGACTAAACATACAGTACAGACTAAACATACAGTACAGACTAAACATACAGTACAGACTAAACATACAGGTACAGACTAAACATACAGTACAGACTAAACATACAGTAGAGACTAAACATACAGGTACAGACTAAACATACAGTACAGACTAAACATACAGGTACAGACTAAACATACAGTACAGACTAAACATACAGGTAGAGACTAAACATACAGTACAGACTAAACATACAGGTACAGACTAAACATACAGTACAGACTAAACATACAGGTACAGACTAAACATACAGTACAGACTAAACATACAGGTACAGACTAAACATACAGTACAGACTAAACATACAGTACAGACTAAACATACAGTACAGACTAAACATACAGGTAGAGACTAAACATACAGTACAGACTAAACATACAGTACAGACTAAACATACAGGTAGAGACTAAACATACAGTACAGACTAAACATACAGTACAGACTAAACATACAGTACAGACTAAACATACAGTACAGACTAAACATACAGGTAGACTAAACATACAGGTACAGACTAAACATACAGGTAGAGACTAAACATACAGTACAGACTAAACATACAGTACAGACTAAACATACAGGTAGAGACTAAACATACAGTACAGACTAAACATAGAGTACATACTAAACATACAGTACAGACTAAACATACAGTAAACATACAGTACAGACTAAACATACAGGTACAGACTAAACATACAGTACAGACTAAACATACAGGTAGAGACTAAACATACAGGTACAGACTAAACATACAGGTAGATACTAAACATACAGTACAGACTAAACATACAGTACAGACTAAACATACAGGTAGAGACTAAACATACAGTACAGACTAAACATACAGTACAGACTAAACATACAGTACAGACTAAACATACAGTACAGACTAAACATACTACAGTACAGACTAAACTACAGTACAGACTAAACATACAGTACAGACTAAACATACAGTACAGACTAAACATACAGTACAGACTAAACATACAGGTACAGACTAAACATACAGTACAGACTAAACATACAGTACAGACTAAACATACAGTACAGACTAAACATACAGGTACAGACTAAACATACAGGTAGAGACTAAACATACAGGTACAGACTAAACATACAGGTAGAGACTAAACATACAGGTACAGACTAAACATACAGTACAGACTAAACATACAGTACAGACTAAACATACAGTACAGACTAAACATACAGTACAGACTAAACATACAGTACAGACTAAACATACAGGTAGAGACTAAACATACAGGTACAGACTAAACATACAGGTACAGACTAAACATACAGTACAGACTAAACATACAGGTACAGACTAAACATACAGTACAGACTAAACATACAGGTAGAGACTAAACATACAGGTACAGACTAAACATACAGTACAGACTAAACATACAGGTACATACAGAGACTAAACATACAGTACAGACTAAACATACAGGTACAGACTAAACATACAGGTAGAGACTAAACATACAGTACAGACTAAACATACAGGTAGAGACTAAACATACAGGTAGAGACTAAACATACAGGTAGAGACTAAACATACAGTACAGACTAAACATACAGGTACAGACTAAACATACAGGTACAGACTAAACATACAGTACAGACTAAACATACAGGTACAGACTAAACATACAGTACAGACTAAACATACAGTACAGACTAAACATACAGTACAGACTAAACATACAGTACAGACTAAACATACAGGTACAGACTAAACATACAGTACAGACTAAACATACAGTACAGACTAAACATACAGTACATACTAAACATACAGTACAGACTAAACATACAGGTACAGACTAAACATACAGGTAGAGACTAAACATACAGGTAGAGACTAAACATACAGGTACAGACTAAACATACAGGTACAGACTAAACATACAGTACAGACTAAACATACAGTACAGACTAACATACAGGTACAGACTAAACATACAGGTACAGACTAAACATACAGTACAGACTAAACATACAGTACAGACTAAACATACAGGTAGAGACTAAACATACAGGTACAGACTAAACATACAGTACAGTACAGACTAAACATACAGTACAGACTAAACATACAGGTAGAGACTAAACATACAGGTACAGACTAAACATACAGGTAGAGACTAAACATACAGGTACAGACTAAACATACAGTACAGTACAGACTAAACATACAGTACAGACTAAACATACAGTACAGACTAAACATACAGTACAGACTAAACATACAGGTAGAGACTAAACATACAGGTACAGACTAAACATACAGGTAGAGACTAAACATACAGGTACAGACTAAACATACAGGTACAGACTAAACATACATGTACAGACTAAACATACAGTACAGACTAAACATACAGTACAGACTAAACATACAGGTACAGACTAAACATACAGGTAGAGACTAAACATACAGTACAGACTAAACATACAGTACAGACTAAACATACAGGTACAGACTAAACATACCGTACAGACTAAACATACAGTACAGACTAAACATACAGTACAGACTAAACATACAGGTACAGACTAAACATACAGTACAGACTAAACATACAGTACAGACTAAACATACAGGTAGAGACTAAACATACAGTACAGACTAAACATACAGGTACAGACTAAACATACAGGTACAGACTAAACATACAGTACAGACTAAACATACAGTACAGACTAAACATACAGGTAGAGACTAAACATACAGTACAGACTAAACATACAGGTAGAGACTAAACATACAGGTACAGACTAAACATACAGGTACAGACTAAACATACAGGTAGAGACTAAACATACAGGTACAGACTAAACATACAGGTAGAGACTAAACATACAGGTACAGACTAAACATACAGGTAGAGACTAAACATACAGGTACAGACTAAACATACAGGTAGAGACTAAACATACAGGTAGAGACTAAACATACAGTACAGAGTAAACATACAGGTAGAGACTAAACATACAGTACAGACTAAACATACAGTACAGACTAAACATACAGGTAGAGACTAAACATACAGTACAGACTAAACATACAGGTACAGACTAAACATACAGTACAGACTAAACATACAGGTAGAGACTAAACATACAGGTACAGACTAAACATACAGGTAGAGACTAAACATACAGGTAGAGACTAAACATACAGGTACAGACTAAACATACAGGTAGAGACTAAACATACAGGTACAGACTAAACATACAGGTAGAGACTAAACATACAGTACAGACTAAACATACAGTACAGACTAAACATACAGGTAGAGACTAAACATACAGGTAGAGACTAAACATACAGTACAGACTAAACATACAGTACAGACTAAACATACAGGTACAGACTAAACATACAGGTAGAGACTAAACATACAGTACAGACTAAACATACAGTACAGACTAAACATACAGTACAGACTAAACATACAGGTAGAGACTAAACATACAGTACAGACTAAACATACAGTACAGACTAAACATACAGTAGAGACTAAACATACAGGTACAGACTAAACATACAGGTACAGACTAAACATACAGTACAGACTAAACATACAGTACAGACTAAACATACAGTACAGACTAAACATACAGTACAGACTAAACATACAGTACAGACTAAACATACAGGTACAGACTAAACATACAGGTAGAGACTAAACATACAGTACAGACTAAACATACAGTACAGACTAAACATACAGTACAGACTAAACATACAGGTACAGACTAAACATACAGTACAGACTAAACATACAGGTACAGACTAAACATACAGTACAGACTAAACATACAGTACAGACTAAACAACATACAGTACAGACTAAACATACAGTACAGACTAAACATACAGTACAGACTAAACATACAGGTAGAGACTAAACATACAGTACAGACTAAACATACAGGTACAGACTAAACATACAGTACAGACTAAACATACAGGTAGAGACTAAACATACAGTACAGACTAAACATACAGTACAGACTAAACATACAGGTACAGATTAAACATACAGTACAGACTAAACATACAGGTACAGACTAAACATACAGGTACAGACTAAACATACAGTACAGACTAAACATACAGTACAGACTAAACATACAGTACAGACTAAACATACAGGTACAGACTAAACATACAGTACAGACTAAACATACAGGTAGAGACTAAACATACAGGTACAGACTAAACATACAGGTAGAGACTAAACATACAGTACAGACTAAACATACAGTACAGACTAAACATACAGGTAGAGACTAAACATACAGGTAGAGACTAAACATACAGTACAGACTAAACATACAGGTACAGACTAAACATACAGGTAGAGACTAAACATACAGTACAGACTAAACATACAGGTACAGACTAAACATACAGTACAGACTAAACATACAGGTAGAGACTAAACATACAGTACAGACTAAACATACAGGTAGAGACTAAACATACAGTACAGACTAAACATACAGGTACAGACTAAACATACAGGTAGAGACTAAACATACAGTACAGACTAAACATACAGGTACAGACTAAACATACAGTACAGACTAAACATACAGGTAGAGACTAAACATACAGTACAGACTAAACATACAGGTACAGACTAAACATACAGGTAGAGACTAAACATACAGTACAGACTAAACATACAGGTACAGACTAAACATACAGTACAGACTAAACATACAGTACAGACTAAACATACAGGTAGAGACTAAACATACAGTACAGACTAAACATACAGTACAGACTAAACATACAGTACAGACTAAACATACAGTACAGACTAAACATACAGGTACAGACTAAACATACAGTACAGACTAAACATACAGTACAGACTAAACATACAGTACAGACTAAACATACAGGTACAGACTAAACATACAGTACAGACTAAACATACAGGTACAGACTAAACATACAGTACAGACTAAACATACAGTAGAGACTAAACATACAGGTACAGACTAAACATACAGTACAGACTAAACATACAGTACAGACTAAACATACAGGTACAGACTAAACATACAGGTACAGACTAAACATACAGGTACAGACTAAACATACAGGTACAGACTAAACATACAGTACAGACTAAACATACAGGTAGAGACTAAACATACAGTACAGACTAAACATACAGGTAGAGACTAAACATACAGTACAGACTAAACATACAGGTAGAGACTAAACATACAGTACAGACTAAACATACAGTACAGACTAAACATACAGTACAGACTAAACATACAGTACAGACTATACAGTACAGACTAAACATACAGTACAGACTAAACATACAGGTACAGACTAAACATACAGTACAGACTAAACATACAGGTAGAGACTAAACATACAGTACAGACTAAACATACAGTACAGACTAAACATACAGTACAGACTAAACATACAGTACAGTACAGACTACACACAGACTAAACATACAGTACAGACTAAACATACAGTACAGTACAGACTAAACACAGACTAAACATACAGTACAGACTAAACATACAGTACAGTACAGACTAAACATACAGTACAGACTAAACATACAGTACAGTACAGACTAAACACAGACTAAACATACAGTACAGACTAAACATACAGTACAGTACAGACTAAACATACAGTACAGACTAAACATACAGTACAGTACAGACTAAACACAGACTAAACATACAGTACAGACTAAACATACAGTACAGACTAAACATACAGTACAGTACAGACTAAACACAGACTAAACATACAGTACAGACTAAACATACAGTACAGTACAGACTAAACACAGACTAAACATACAGTACAGACTAAACATACAGTACAGTACAGACTAAACATACAGGTACAGACAGGTCACGGACGTGTGTCCCACGTTATCCACCAAAGAAAATGAACGGGGGGGGGGGGGGGCGGGGACCCTCGTCGATGCCATCCCTATAAGCGCTTGTCTTGCTGGAGTGTTTAGACCCCGCCTGCACCCCGCTGCAGCTCGGCCAGGAAAACAAACCACATCGTTTCAAATGGAGTGCAATAGCGGCCGCAAGGCGTTAGGCGGCGGTATCGGACCGTCGCCACACAGTCCTACAGCACAGCAGGATGAGTTATGAATGGAAATGGCGAATAAAAGAAATAACGATCATAAATAACGAGTATACTCGTTGTTGGCGTCCAACGATTGGCGGGCTATAACGAGTATACTCGTCATTGGCAATTAATGTGTTAAACATCCAAGTACAGTCTAAACCCTTCTAATTTGTTCTAGCTATCTTCTATTATGTTCCATGTCGACCCCCAGCTGTGGCTCTTCTTGCCGCGACGTATCCCACGATGGGAGCTGCTAACAAGGCATGAGGTGTGAGCGGAGGATCTCCCTAGTGACCTGAAGGGAGCCCCGAGGAATTCTAATGAGCCAATAATCAATACTGTGGCTCAGTGTCTGTCTGCCCTCACATGCATCTTTTTCCATAACACAAGAAGAAGAAGGTCTCCGCCATTTTGGTTCATTCTATCTACAGGTTTAAATTTCCAAGCCTGCGCATTTATTAATAACCCTTTCACCGCCGCACTACCAAAAAACGGTTAACCCTTTCACTGCGACAATACACAGAAGGTCAACCCTTTCACTGCCACACGACAGCCGGCCGACCGTCGGTGAAGGGTTAACCTTCTGTCGCGTGGCAGTGAAAGGGTTAAGGCAACAAACACAGGGGGGGGGGGGGGGGGGGGGGGAATCCAAGGAGCCTTTTAAAACATGTCTTGCCCACAGGCTAAGAATGACAGAGCACTTCATTCACGTGTGCATTCTAGGGTTTCTGCTGGAGAAGACGTGTGCTGGTTCACGTCACGTGTCCGGGGAAGACCTCAATGTCCCGGACTAATGAGAACCATTACGGTCAAATCTTGTCTTTGTGTAACTGTTGCCGTTATATGGTGGTTTACATAATTTATACGATTTGTTTCCCTAATGTCATAATTAAGAATGTATTTAATTTCTTATTTTATTTATACATTATTTAATTTACTACAAGTAATAGTGCTTTTATTTTTAAGTCTCATCTCAAAGTCATGTACAGCATAGCCCCATGTAGG
>NW_028174873.1:1471001-1627461 GCF_963971535.1 Notolepis coatsorum | reverse complement strand
AGCCCCATGTAGGGAGGTGTAGTGGTTACTTCCTGGTCTGTAGGGAGGTGTAGTGGTTACTTCCTGGTCTATAGGGAGGTGTAGTGGTTACTTCCTGGTCTATAGGGAGGTGTAGTGGTTACTTCCTGGTCTATAGGGAGGTGTAGTGGTTACTTCCTGGTCTACAGGGAGGTGTAGTGGTTACTTCCTGGTCTATAGGGAGGTGTAGTGGTTACTTCCTGGTCTATAGGGAGGTGTAGTGGTTACTTCCTGGTCTATAGGGAGGTGTAGTGGTTACTTCCTGGTCTATAGGGAGGTGTAGTGGTTACTTCCTGGTCTATAGGGAGGTGTAGTGGTTACTTCCTGGTCTATAGGGAGGTGTAGTGGTTACTTCCTGGTCTATAGGGAGGTGTAGTGGTTACGTCATTGCCTTTTTTCCGTGTTCCACCCTCTGTTCCAACCCAATGCATTTCCCCATTGCCCATTTCTAAATCGTCTCGTTTAAAACAAATAAAGCATTAACATTTGCACGGTTTACCTTTCTGTGCTTATTCATCCACAAGCTATATAGCTCAACATGAAAATATTCGCAATGAATCATAAAAAAAAATCGCCACATTTTATTTCAACCAAAAAATGCTTGGTTGATTAATGCTTAATGCTTAAACAATAATGTTAGTGATATAAGGGAACTCGTTTTATGCAAAAATGGAAAGCGTTTAAATTTTCATGCGGCAGAATTGTTACAATAGCCGATAATCCATTTTCCCAATAAACAACCAGTGACGTCAGACTACACCTCCCTATTGGGCTGCTCTCATGTGAGTAAGACTACTGTAAAAAGTGACACCTGCAAGGAGCAGCAACGCATGGACATCATATGCTCTGGTGAAAGGTGTTGGTGTCCAACCAACAGGCCGATTATGTAACATACAGTAGATAATTATACAGAAGTCATTAAATGTGATTATTTTCAGAGATATACCGTGAACATACCCATTGATTTCCACGAGCACCGCTAACACAATGAGCGCCAGGCTGCAAAGGTCCCACTTTGACACAGTGGCCTGACTTCACCGTCTCCCAAGCAAGCGTTACAAAACTCTCAACAGAAATAATGGCATTGATAAAAGTTTGCCCTCTCCAAATAAAACTAATTCCTGAATTTGGCACCAGTAGCAGGCAGCTGCCATCTTAACTGGTAAAAGTCCCCAAACAGCTGTTCCTTGAGATACGACATGTCAGATAGCAAAGATACTATAATAAGGAAAGACGACACATTCAAAGCAGCACCAGTGGGATGAAAATGGAACAGTTCCTGTCTCCTGAGTGGGCGGGACTCTTACACAGGCGCCATCGCTAACGCCGTGAGATCGCTGGACACGTCTCAAAGTTGTTTTTGCACTGGATCTACAGGACAGAGAAACATCTCCATTCAAAATGTTCAGAACACCTTCAACTTGTAAGAGAAGGTCTGAAAATGTACCTCGATTTCTCTGGCAAAGACAAAAAAAAATAGCCACATTCTGTCAAAACCTCTACATCTCTCATTGGGGTGGGCAGTAAGCCACCCAATGCCCTGCTGTGTGTAGCTCACATGACACATTACAGGAAGTGAGAAGGACTTGGTTAGTCTCCTCTTGGAATGTCTCTGATTATAACCAGTTGGCACGACCACAGTTAACCAGTCTGAGAGGCCGCATCCGTAGGAATCAGAGCCCAAAGCTCACACTATAATTCCAACATTAATATGTTGGATCAAGTGTTTATCCCATTCTGTTAAGCATGATAGCGGTGGCTAAGCCAGCTAATTGGCATTAATACCGTTAATTAAAGTAGGCGGATGAATGAACGAGGCTTCTGCAGGTTGGGTTTTTATATCAGCGTGTCATTTAATTGAAAACACAATACTCGTGAATATTCTCTCGTTCGTGAATTCCTCTTCCCTCCTACTGTGCGTCCAGTAGAAAGCTATCCGGCTGCAAGTTAGCCTAGCTTAGCACAAATGAGTGGAAGCGGATATGGACCGCTAGCCTCGCTGTTGGCCAAAAACACCTCTTTCTAGTTTAGGTTTATGTTTATTAGGATCCCCATTAGTCATCATCAACGTGTTGACTATTCTTCCTGGGGTCCTCTAGTATCGGCGAACCCTACACTGTGTAGAAGATCAACAGCTAGATTTGAAAAGATACAAATAATCTATAGCTCAGATGGGATCTTTACCAGGCTATTAAGAATGTTATGAGATATTTTGGAACCAAAATGTGTGTCTAAGATTGATATGACTAAGATCTTCTTCTGTGAGATCAGATGTTTTTTTTTCTTCTTGCTTGTATTACAGACCACCATTACATATTAGCTTAATAAACCAGTTTAGCTCCAGGGGTAAATACAGCCCAACTGTCCATGGCATCTTAATATAACTAATGAGCCATAAACAGTATGAGTCGGGGCCTCACAGCCAGTCTTCTTCTCATTGCCTCAATGAGTCCACGCCAGCGTTGGTCTCCTCCGGGAGTGTCAAACTGAGAATCCACATGGCAGTCAGTTTTAATAAAACTGATATGACACCACGGACAACTTTAAACAGCATCAGTGCTACAGCTCCATCAACTCCAAATAGTCCAGAACGCATTCCTCCCGACGCTTAACCCACACCAAATCCTGGCACCACATCACCCCTAGCCCCTTTCGTGACTGTGGTTTGCAAGCCTGGGGCTTTTGTGACCGCAGTCACTTGCTGATGGGGCGCGACCACTTTAGAAAATACCAACCAAGCGTGAACGCGGGCGTGGGGGTGTGTAAAAAATATATCAGATATGAATTTCAAAGAGTGGTACTCACAGAGCGAGCCGTGTATTTCCGCCATTGGTGTCACCGCGCATGCGCACCAGGCATTTGGTTGCCTGGTCCAGGCATTACAGGCGGAAATACACGGCTTGCTCTGTGAGTACCACTCGTGGAGTAACAATGATTTAAACTGTTTATTAGCAACTCCGAGCTTCCAGACCCCACTGTAAAGCTGTGTTAAACCCATATTGTACGCTGGGTATCTTTGAAATTCATATCTGATATATTTTTGACACACCCCCATGCCCGCGTTCACGCTTGGTTGGTATTTTCTAAAGTGGTTGCGTCCCACCAGCAAGTGACTGCGGTCACAAAAGCCCCGGGCTTGCAAACCGCAGTCACGTAAGGGGCTACACCACCCCCCAGTCCTGAATGACCTCCACCTCAGCCTGCCTTCTCTCCCTCTACCAACCCTCTCACCCCTCAGCCTGCCTCTTCTCCTCCTACCAACCCTCTCACCCCTCAGCCTGCCTCCTCTCCTTCTACCAACCCTCTCACCCCTCAGCCTGCCTCCTCTCCCTCTACCAATCCTCTCACCCCTCCGCCTGCCTCCTCTCCCTCTACCAACCCTCTCACCCCTCAGCCTGCCTCCTCTCCCTCTACCAATCCTCTCACCCCTCCGCCTGCCTCCTCTCCCTCTACCAACCCTCTCACCCCTCAGCCTGCCTCCTCTCCTCCTACCAACCCTCTCACCCCTCAGCCTGCCTCCTCTCCTTCTACCAACCCTCTCACCCCTCAGCCTGCCTCCTCTCCTCCTACCAACCCTCTCACCCCTCAGCCTGCCTCCTCTCCCTCTACCAACCCTCTCACCCCTCAGCCTGCCTCCTCTCCTTCTACCAACCCTCTCACCCCTCAGCCTGCCTCCTCTCCTCCTACCAACCCTCTCACCCCTCAGCCTGCCTCCTCTCCTCCTACCAACCCTCTCACCCCTCAGCCTGCCTCCTCTCCTCCTACCAACCCTCTCACCCCTCAGCCTGCCTGCCTCCTCTCCTTCTACCAACCCTCTCACCCCTCAGCCTGCCTCCTCTCCCTCTACCAATCCTCTCACCCCTCCGCCTGCCTCCTCTCCTCCTACCAACCCTCTCACCCCTCAGCCTGCCTTCTCTCCTCCTACCAACCCTCTCACCCATCAGCCTGCCTCCTCTCCTCCTACTAACCCTCTCACCCCTCAGCCTGCCTCCTCTCCTCCTACCAACCCTCTCACCCCTCAGCCTGCCTCCTCTCCTTCTACCAACCCTCTCACCCATCAGCCTGCCTCCTCTCCTTCTACCAATCCTCTCACCCCTCAGCCTGCCTCCTCTCCTCCTACCAACCCTCTCACCCCTCAGCCTGCCTCCTCTCCTTCTACCAACCCTCTCACCCCTCAGCCTGCCTCCTCTCCTTCTACCAACCCTCTCACCCCTCAGCCTGCCTCCTCTCCTTCTACTAACCCTCTCACCCCTCAGCCTGCCTCCTCTCCTCCTACCAACCCTCTCACCCCTCAGCCTGCCTCCTCTCCTTCTACCAACCCTCTCACCCCTCAGCCTGCCTCCTCTCCTCCTACCAACCCTCTCACCCCTCAGCCTGCCTCCTCTCCTTCTACCAACCCTCTCACCCCTCAGCCTGCCTCCTCTCCTTCTACCAACCCTCTCACCCCTCAGCCTGCCTCCTCTCCTCCTACTAACCCTCTCACCCCTCAGCCTGCCTCCTCTCCTCCTACCAACCCTCTCACCCCTCAGCCTGCCTCCTCTCCCTCTACCAACCCTCTCACCCCTCAGCCTGCCTCCTCTCCTTCTACCAACCCTCTCACCCCTCAGCCTGCCTCCTCTCCCTCTACCAACCCTCTCACCCCTCAGCCTGCCTCCTCTCCTCCTACCAACCCTCTCACCCCTCAGCCTGCCTCCTCTCCTCCTACCAACCCTCTCACCCCTCAGCCTGCCTCCTCTCCCTCTACCAACCCTCTCACCCCTCAGCCTGCCTCCTCTCCTTCTACCAACCCTCTCACCCCTCAGCCTGCCTCCTCTCCTCCTACTAACCCTCTCACCCCTCAGCCTGCCTCCTCTCCTCCTACCAACCCTCTCACCCCTCAGCCTGCCTCCTCTCCTCCTACCAACCCTCTCACCCCTCAGCCTGCCTCCTCTCCCTCTACCAACCCTCTCACCCCTCAGCCTGCCTCCTCTCCTCCTACCAACCCTCTCACCCCTCAGCCTGCCTCCTCTCCCTCTACCAACCCTCTCACCCCTCAGCCTGCCTCCTCTCCTTCTACCAACCCTCTCACCCCTCAGCCTGCCTCCTCTCCTCCTACCAACCCTTTCACCCCTCAGCCTGCCTCCTCTCCTCCTACCAACCCTCTCACCCCTCAGCCTGCCTCCTCTCCTCCTACCAACCCTCTCACCCCCCAGCCTGCCTCCTCTCCCTCTGCCAACCCTCTCACCCCTCAGCCTGCCTCCTCTCCCTCTACCAACCCTCTCACCCCTCAGCCTGCCTCCTCTCCCTCTACCAACCCTCTCATCCCTCAGCCTGCCTCCTCTCCCTCTACCAACCCTCTCACCCCTCAGCCTGCCTCCTCTCCTCCTACCAACCCTCTCACCCCTCAGCCTGCCTCCTCTCCTCCTACCAACCCTCTCACCCCTCAGCCTGCCTCCTCTCCTTCTACCAACCCTCTCACCCCTCAGCCTGCCTCCTCTCCTCCTACCAACCCTCTCACCCCTCAGCCTGCCTCCTCTCCTCCTACCAACCCTCTCACCCCTCAGCCTGCCTCCTCTCCTCCTACCAACCCTCTCACCCCTCAGCCTGCCTCCTCTCCTCCTACCAACCCTCTCACCCCTCAGCCTGCCTCCTCTCCTCCTACCAACCCTCTCACCCCTCAGCCTGCCTCCTCTCCTCCTACCAACCCTCTCACCCCTCAGCCTGCCTCCTCTCCTCCTACCAACCCTCTCACCCCTCAGCCTGCCTCCTCTCCTCCTACCAACCCTCTCACCCCTCAGCCTGCCTTCTCTCCCTCTACCAACCCTCTCACCCCTCAGCCTGCCTCCTCTCCTCCTACTAACCCTCTCACCCCTCAGCCTGCCTCCTCTCCTTCTACCAACCCTCTCACCCCTCAGCCTGCCTCCTCTCCTTCTACCAACCCTCTCACCCCTCAGCCTGCCTCCTCTCCTTCTACCAACCCTCTCACCCCTCAGCCTGCCTCCTCTCCTCCTACCAACCCTCTCACCCCTCAGCCTGCCTTCTCTCCTCTTACCAACCCTCTCACCCCTCAGCCTGCCTCCTCTCCTTCTACCAACCCTCTCACCCCTCAGCCTGCCTCCTCTCCTCCTACCAACCCTCTCACCCCTCAGCCTGCCTCCTCTCCTCCTACCAACCCTCTCACCCCTCAGCCTGCCTCCTCTCCTTCTACCAATCCTCTCACCCCTCAGCCTGCCTCCTCTCCTTCTACCAACCCTCTCACCCCTCAGTCTGCCTCCTCTCCTCCTACCAACCCTCTCACCCCTCAGCCTGCCTCCTCTCCCTCTACCAACCCTCTCACCCCTCAGCCTGCCTTCTCTCCCTCTACCAACCCTCTCACCCCTCAGCCTGCCTCCTCTCCTCCTACCAACCCTCTCACCCCTCAGCCTGCCTCCTCTCCCTCTACCAACCCTCTCACCCCTCAGCCTGCCTCCTCTCCCTCTACCAACCCTCTCACCCCTCAGCCTGCCTCCTCTCCTTCTACCAACCCTCTCACCCCTCAGCCTGCCTCCTCTCCCTCTACCAACCCTCTCACCCCTCAGCCTGCCTCCTCTCCTCCTACCAACCCTCTCACCCCTCAGCCTGCCTCCTCTCCTCCTACCAACCCTCTCACCCCTCAGCCTGCCTCCTCTCCTCATACCAACCCTCTCACCCCTCAGCCTGCCTCCTCTCCCTCTACCAACCCTCTCACCCCTCAGCCTGCCTCCTCTCCTTCTACCAACCCTCTCACCCCTCAGCCTGCCTCCTCTCCTCCTACTAACCCTCTCACCCCTCAGCCTGCCTCCTCTCCTCCTACCATCCCTCTCACCCATCAGCCTGCCTCCTCTCCTCCTACCAACCCTCTCATCCCTCAGCCTGCCTCCTCTCCTTCTACCAATCCTCTCACCCCTCAGCCTGCCTCCTCTCCTCCTACCAACCCTCTCACCCCTCAGCCTGCCTCCTCTCCTCCTACTAACCCTCTCACCCCTCAGCCTGCCTCCTCTCCTCATACCAACCCTCTCACCCCTCAGCCTGCCTCCTCTCCCTCTACCAACCCTCTCACCCCTCAGCCTGCCTCCTCTCCTTCTACCAACCCTCTCACCCCTCAGCCTGCCTCCTCTCCTCCTACTAACCCTCTCACCCCTCAGCCTGCCTCCTCTCCTCCTACCAACCCTCTCACCCCTCAGCCTGCCTCCTCTCCTCCTACCAACCCTCTCATCCCTCAGCCTGCCTCCTCTCCCTCTACCAACCCTCTCACCCCTCAGCCTGCCTCTTCTCCTTCTACCAATCCTCTCACCCCTCAGCCTGCCTCCTCTCCTCCTACCAACCCTCTCACCCCTCAGCCTGCCTCCTCTCCTCCTACTAACCCTCTCACCCCTCAGCCTGCCTCCTCTCCTCCTACCAACCCTCTCACCCCTCAGCCTGCCTCCTCTCCTCCTACCAACCCTCTCACCCCTCAGCCTGCCTCCTCTCCCTCTACCAACCCTCTCACCCCTCAGCCTGCCTCCCCTCCCTCTACCAACCCTCTCACCCCTCAGCCTGCCTCCTCTCCCTCTACCAACCCTCTCACCCCTCAGCCTGCCTCCTCTCCCTCTACCAACCCTCTCACCCCTCAGCCTGCCTCCTCTCCTTCTACCAACCCTCTCACCCCTCAGCCTGCCTCCTCTCCTCCTACCAACCCTCTCACCCCTCAGCCTGCCTCCTCTCCTCCTACCAACCCTCTCACCCCTCAGCCTGCCTCCTCTCCTCCTACCAACCCTCTCACCCCTCAGCCTGCCTCCTCTCCTCCTACCAACCCTCTCACCCCTCAGCCTGCCTCCTCTCCCTCTGCCAACCCTCTCACCCCTCAGCCTGCCTCCTCTCCCTCTACCAACCCTCTCACCCCTCAGCCTGCCTCCTCTCCCTCTACCAACCCTCTCACCCCTCAGCCTGCCTCCTCTCCTCCTACCAACCCTCTCATCCCTCAGCCTGCCTCCTCTCCCTCTACCAACCCTCTCACCCCTCAGCCTGCCTCCTCTCCTCCTACCAACCCTCTCACCCCTCAGCCTGCCTCCTCTCCCTCTACCAACCCTCTCACCCCTCAGCCTGCCTCCTCTCCCTCTACCAACCCTCTCACCCCTCAGCCTGCCTCCTCTCCCTCTACCAACCCTCTCATCCCTCAGCCTGCCTCCTCTCCTCCTACCAACCCTCTCACCCCTCAGCCTGCCTTCTCTCCTCTTACCAACCCTCTCATCCCTCAGATCCACCTCAGCCTGCCTCCTCTCCACCCTCAAGTCCAGCCTTTGCAGTTTTGGGGACAGAGCTCTTCTCCAGGGCGGCTCCTAGGCTCTGGGACCCCCAAGACATTAGAGACTTGTCTGTCTCCATTTTCCAATCCTGCCTCAAGACCTGTCTCTTCTCTTACCCCCCCACCTCCCCAAACTTGTATGTCTGTGTTATGTCTGTGTCTGTTGTGTATCTCACTACCCACTAGTTTTGTGTAAAGTTCTATAAGAGCCAGATGAAATCCCATTTATTATTAATGTGATTAGTATTAGTTAAACACTAAACGGACACAGGACAGAATATGGACACTCCGCAGTCTGCCGTTAAAGAGAGCTCTTAACAAAGTGAGACATGATGAAGCCCATGCCCTCTGTGTGGTTGTGTCTCCAGGACCAGGAGGAGCAGGCCTTCTTCGCGGTGTTCGACGGGCACGGTGGCGTGGACGCCGCCATCTATGCCGCCAACCACCTCCACGTGAACCTGATGCGGCAGGAGAACTTGAAGCAGGACCCGGCAGAGGCCCTGTTCCAAGCGTTCAGGGTCACCGACCAGCGCTTCATCCAGAAAGCCAAACGTGAGGTATGAGCTAGTTGTTGGTTTTTTATTTAAAAGTTTTTTTTTTTTTTTTAGTATAGTTGCAATTGTTCTGCAGGGCTTGTGACGTGAAAAGGTATGGCAAAAGGAAATTATAATTATTATTTTATACAAATCAGTTGATGTGTTTCAATAACACCGTCCATGCAGGCAATTTGAATGGGATGCGTTTGTGTTCGGAGTAAGCAGGTTCGGTGTTCTCCACCATAGATATATCTATAGAACACTAGATAGCTTGCCCGCGCTGCCGGCCAATGGAGAGCGACGTCACTGAACCGCCGCCATCTTGCGCAGGTCAGCCTTGAGTGAGAGTGAGTGAGCTGCACAGACAAAAATACTCATAACTCGCTGAAATATTGACGGATTTACAAACGGTTTGGTTTATTACAAGCGGTTTGTAACAAAAGTATGCAGTATCATAACTACATCTTTGATGTTTATAGCAAACCAACCCGTTTGTAAATCCGTCAATATTTCAGCGAGTTATGAGTATTTTTGTCTGTGCAGCTCACTCACTCTCACTCAAGGCTGACCTGCGCAAGATGGCGGCGGTTCAGTGACGCTGGTGACTCCGCCTTAAGCTATCTAGTGTTCTATATATATCTATGTTCCCCACAGCCACTCAGTCTCACATGAGGACGAAGCAGTGTTGTCTTCTGGGTATAAAACAGGTGGAGCTTTCTGAATTTGCCTCTAATGGCATGGTAACAGTAACAGAGGCACATTGGCTGTACTGTGTAGATAAGGGTAGATAATCTATTTGAGGCCTGGTGCGCATGGTGGTTAAGTGTACAGGCTGTCGTCTCTTTAGTCTATAATAATCCTATTGACTCTCACCTCTTTTTACCCCTGGCACCTGTTTTTACCCCTGGCACCTCTTTTTATCCCTGGCACCTGTTTTTACCCCTGGCACCTCTTTTTATCCCTGGCACCTGTTTTTACCCCTGGCACCTGTTTTTATCCCTGGCACCTCTTTTTACCCCTGGCACCTGTTTTTACCCCTGGCACCTGTTTTTACCCCTGGCACCTCTTTTTATCCCTGGCACCTGTTTTTATCCCTGGCACCTGTTTTTACCCATGGCACCTCTTTTTACCCCTGGCACCTGTTTTTACCCCTGGCACCTGTTTTTACCCCTGGCACCTGTTTTTACCCCTGGCACCTGTTTTTACCCCTGGCACCTCTTTTTACCCCTGGCACCTCTTTTTATCCCTGGCACCTCTTTTTACCCCTGGCACCTCTTTTTATCCCTGGCACCTCGTTTTACCCCTGGCACCTCTTTTTACCCCTGGCACCTCTTTTTACCCCTGGCACCTCTTTTTACCCCTGGCACCTCTTTTTACCCCTGGCACCTGTTTTTATCCCTGGCACCTGTTTTTACCCCTGGCACCTGTTTTTACCCCTGGCACCTCTTTTTACCCCTGGCACCTCTTTTTACCCCTGGCACCTGTTTTTACCCCTGGCACCTGTTTTTACCCCTGGCACCTGTTTTTACCCCTGGCACCTCTTTTTACCCCTGGCACCTGTTTTTACCCCTGGCACCTGTTTTTACCCCTGGCACCCGTTTTTACCCCTGGCACCTGTTTTTACCCCTGGCACCTGTTTTTACCAACAAAGGCGCTTGTTGTGGTCCAGGATGGATATTTTTCTTTTTTTCTACTTTTTTCTCCTCCTTTTTCTGAGATTTTTCTCCCCATCCCAATTTACCTCTCGTGCCAATTCTTCCCTCCCCTGTCCTGATCGTTGCTCACATATGCCCGCCCACTGGTCGGTTGTAGGGAGGATAGAAGCCTTGCATCACATGTCCCCTCCGATACATGTGGAGGCAGCCTGTCACATCTTTTCACCTGCCAGCGCGGACTCTTATTTGGCGAGGAGTAACGTGTGGGAGGCTCACACTGCCCCCGCCATTTTCCTGTCTCTGCTGTGCAGGCGTCCCCCAACCGACCTGTAGGAGTCGCTGTCCACAACGACCAGACTACCACCCTTCGACTTCCCACCCGCTAACTCTGCCAATTGAGTTAGTATGACGGCTGGCCCAAGCCGGAGGCAACGCTGACAGCCGGATTCGAACCCGGTGTCTCTTGCGTTGGTGACGAGCGCAATGTCTGCTGCGCCACCCAGCCGCTGTCCAGGATGGATCTCGTTGTGGTCCAGGATGGATCTCGTTGTGGTCCAGGATGGATCTCGTTGTGGTCCAGGATGGATCTCGTTGTGGTCCAGGATGGATCTCGTTGTGGTCCAGGAGGAAACTACCTTGGTCGCCATGGAAACTGAAACTAGCGCGAGTGAAATTTGTTTAATCATCGGAATCAAAATAAAAGATTCTCAACGATTCCTTTGGAATCTAAATGAGTTAATACATGGTGGGTATTGGCCACTAAATTAGTTAATTAATTCCAATTTGGAAGTGATTTTCATTCCCAACCCTACTAATGACTGCTAGCATCAGTGTGTGTCGTGGAGGAGGAGGAGGTCTTGGTGGGGTTAATAAATACATACTAATGGCGGGGAATATAATTGATAGAGATATTAATGACATTTAGACTGCCTGGTCTAACTGTACCCATGAGAGATGAGACAAACTGGGTTGTCAATAGAGCTCATAACTAGGGCTGTCCCCGACTAAGGATTTGTATAGTCGACTTGTAGTCGCCAACATTTGCCGATAGTCGACTATGAAAAAAATAAAAGAAATAAAAAAAATAAAAGTATAATATAATATGTTTTAATTTTTTTATTCCATTTGGGCTGTGGGGGTGCTTAATGTCTGAAGGAGTCGACGGAAGGCTTCTTGTTCTCTGTGAAAGCATGCAATTGGTCAAATATTGTTGATATTTGTCTAGTCTAGTGTGTTCATTAGATGGTGAAATCCTCTTTCAGTGCCTCTGTGCCTGTTTTCTTAGGCCCGTGTCGACCGGGGACGTTTCATGAGTCGCCAGCTCCTTTCTGTCCTTCATTTCTGTGCTACAGACACGACAGGCGCGCTCCTTTTCCCAGCGCCTCGCGTTTTAGCGCTCTCGGCGGCCAGCGTTTTTTGGGGGCGGAGCGCTCCCCCAGACCCAGCCCAACTAAATCAATTAAATCAACTTTCTAATGAATATAACTCATCAGTTTATTGTAATACTATAATATTAGTGTAGCCTAATCTTTATCTGCAACTGTGAAGAAAAACCAGAATGAATATTTTTTTTTAATTTTTTTAATTAATAAAAAAAAAAAAATCGAATGTTGATTTAGAATTCGAATGCCAACGTAATGAACGAAGGTTTCGAACGTTCGAACGTTTGGGCTCAGCCCTAGTCGACTGCATGTCCTTCCTCAGGCACACTGGGAGCCAGAAGGCGAACCCCTGCTCTGCTTCATACATTACTCATTGAAATGTGTGTGTGTGTGTGTGTGTGTGTGCGTGTGTGTGTGTGTGTGTGTGTGGCAGCACATGCGCTGTGGCACGACGGGGGTGGTGACCTTCCTGAGGGGGCGGAGTCTGTACGTGGCCTGGCTGGGGGACTCCCAGGTCATGCTGGTGAGGAAGGGTCAAGCTGTAGAGCTGATGAAGCCTCACAAGCCTGACCGAGAGGTAACACACACACACACACACACACTCACGCGCGAACACACACACACACACACACACACACACACACACACACACACACACACACACACACACACACACACACACACACATACACACACACACACACACATACACATACACATACACACACGCGCACGAACACACACACACACGCACACACACACACACACACACACACACACACACACTAAAATATGCACCTGCATGCATGCACATACTTCCCTAACCTGACAGAGTTAGCATGCACACACACACACATACATATACATACACATATTAACACAAACACAAGTTTCAAGTTTCAAGTTTCTTTAATAGTTGTCATACAGAAGTACAGAATACTTTCATACAAAATGCTTCTTACTGTTACGCTCCAGAGACTGTGCTAGACAAGATGGTATCAAATAACATAGTATAGCATGTGAAGTATCTTTCTGTTCTTCATTTAACTCTATCTAAGTTCATTGATCGTATAGTTTTCTATATCACCCTTCTCCTGCATTGGTTAGGTAGTTCTCAGATGTTCGGTTCAAGTAAGGAGAGACTGACGACGTGGTCAAAATCAACGGGCGGCGGTTGTTTATTAATACCACAGCTTAGGAATCAACAAGTACATCGTCTCTTTGGTTCAATCTAATTGTCTCTTTCATTCAATCTAATCGTCTCTTTCATGTGGCTGTTGTTTCATGTGGCAGTTTTCTTCTTCCGGTGCGGTTCTCTCGTTGTTGTCTTGGTTTCCAGGCCAACACGCGCCTTCTCTCTCGTGGTTCGCTGGTCTGGTTGTCAAGGCAACCTGGTCTCCTCGCCGATCAGGCAGGGAGCGCTCGATTTCGTATCGGCGGAGTCTGCTATGAACCTCGGCTCGGTCATCTGGTCTCAATGGCTCTCTGTGTCATCGGCTCTCAGGATCCTTCTCGCTGTGTCTCAGGCTCTGCTCTCCAGGGATCCTTCTCCGTCTCCTCTGAGTGTCTTGCTCGGCTCTCGAGTTCTGTGTGGCTCTGCCTCCCAGGGCCTGTCCCCTGTGTGTGTGGCGTGTCCTTTCTGGTGTGTCAGCGCTTCTCCTCGTCTCCTATTTCATGCCTGTCTTATATAGGAGAAAAGACCCAGCCCCCCGTGGTCGAGTCTCTGAAACGTACTGTTACGTCTCAAAGACTCTAGCGGTCTTCTCATTGGCTAACGGATCTCCTCGCTCGATGACACGTCAGCCTCGTATGCTGACACAACGTTTCACCATAGAATCTGTCTGCCCGTTTTAGCAGTTTTAGCCATTACCTTATTAGGGGGTCCTTTAATGAGTGACACGTCGTACTGTTCTTGTGACACAATGTTTTACACAGTCTAAATAAGAAACAGGCTACTCTGTGTCCTGACAACAAACCATATTTCCGTCCTTTAATAGAACACTTTATTTCCTGATGACCAATATTTGTATAGTTTTACCTTCTAGTATTTAAGAGTTTTTATTCTTTATTGTGACTAAGTTATTCTAATTGTTCTAAGAGTTATGCCTATATGTAACTTATGAAATTGCCTTATTAAATGTTTCCATCCTGCTGATGGTTTGTCTGTTCTCTTAGTAGTAACCTTTTCTTTAACCTTATTTACTACCTCTGTCTTACTCCTGGTTAACTTGTTACTTAGTCTATAGTTAATGGGTGACTGGTGTCCTTTTCTGCCACATCCTCCTGCTTGTGCTTGCAGAATGTGTTTGTTGGCCCGGGGGAGGTTTAGACAGGGTCAACGGTTTTTCTACTATCTCTTGTGTGCCAGCTGTCACCACTTCCCTTTAGAATGTGCTGTTGGGAACGGGGTTTTTTCTCAATCTCTATCTCAAATCTAGGTGGGGGAGAATGCCAAATGGTCTCCTGTTTGACGTATGGGGCTATTTGGTTTAGTGACCTCTGTGGCCTTGCGGAGCTATTTGACAGGGGGAGGGTTTCTCACAGTGGCCAGTACACTAAAATACCAACTCCTTTCCTGATTACCTCAATATAGTCTTGAGGGGTCATTGATTATCTTAAAGTCAGCCATCTGTTTCTGGGGAGTCAACCTGCCTCTACCCTCTGTAGGCCTGGTGGTCACGGACACCATTTCTCCTGGAGCCCCGGTCGCTCCTTTACAGTTTACCAACAGCATGTCCAGTATTATTTTGTACAGTTGCATTTATTCATGTTTTCATTTAGAAATATACGACAATCCACCCTTAGGGGGTTTAATAACCCACTATACAACATACATTTTCTAAATTAAACATGTTAAAAATCATAATCATAATTTTTGCTAATATTTTCTAAAATTTTCAAAAAAATCTAAAATTTACCCAAATCGAACTACAAAACCCCTTTCCATCTGTACAGTTACAAAATCATAATTTCACCTACCTCTTCTTCTTGCACAGTTATACACCTTTATCAGTTATTATTACGACATCCAGTCTAAGAAAGCTGTTCCTGTTTTTACAAGAAACACTCTTTCAATAATAGCTTTTTTGTTTAGACTATTTTATCCATGTAATTAGCTTAAATGTCTATTTTGTGTAATGGACTCTGCAAGAAAAGATTAATACATCACACCACTAAAATATTAACACTCTAAACTTCGAGGGAGATTCAAACAAGCAAACATAAATCATCTCTTCTCCTTGAAAAGACCACTGAGGCCTCAATTATTCTTCGCTTTCATCCCTGTCAGTTATCCTTATTCCAACCTCCTAAGGCCTTTACTGCTAACTCGTTTTTGACCGTTTTCTTCTTGTTGTATCTTGTGCTAATCACCGCCTCTTTCTTCGTTGTATGCAGGTCTCTGGTACTGCTCCGATTCTCCACAGAAGGAAACGATTTTCCCTCTGTCCTTTTTTGCATTTTGGATTATTATTTACAAACACACAATAGATTGGAAACATTTATTTTCGCAGATACATTTTTACTGTTCTGCATTTTGACAATAAATTTTTCTCCAATCAATTATCTATGTATTTCACAGCTTCTTAAGTTATTTATTCAATCAAATCACCTTTGTCTCATTTGGTTTTGTGCTGTACTGTTTTACTAGATCAAATATCTTAAGATCAACACAACTACCACTTCCACCCTTGACAGTGGAATAACCATTATTTCACTTTCAAATACCTTGTTTCCCGACAGCTCCTCGGTCCGGACAGTCAGCTCTAGACGAGGCCAATCACCAACAGAACCTACGTGCATGGTCAACAAACCACAGTCCCTTTAAACACACATCACACACACTCCGCCAGCTTTCAACAAGCCGGTGCAGAGCCTCCCATAAGTCAATCATCAAATTCACATGTCTGCACTCTACATGAACACTAACTGGCCAAATTGCGACCAAAAACCTACAGAGCTTCCTATAGACAGAGAAATATGTTCCCCCAACCCTTACCACAACCCCAAAAGTGACACAACCCTCCAGATTCTACATCTGGAGTCTTTTTCCCCCACCTGACTCCATCCCTCCCACCTCTTTTACTGCCTTCGCCCCAGTTGACTCCTCCTTCATCATGGACCTCATGACTACCTCCAAGACCACTACCTGCTCCCTTGACCCCCTACCCACTACTCTCACCAAAGCCTGCCTCCCTGCTCTCATCCCCCACCTCACCGCCCTTTTCAACCAGTCACTATCCCTAGGCCACGTCCCCTCCCCCTACAAACTCGCCGCTGTCACCCCTGTCCTCAAAAAACCCACTCTTGACCCATCCAGCCTCTCCAACTACCGCCCCATATCCAATCTTCCTTTTTTCTCAAAAACACTGGAACGTATTGCTGCCTCCCAACTCCACTCCCATCTCCAGTCCAACACCCTATATGAACCCCTTCAGTCTGGCTTCCGTCCCGCTCACAGCACCGAAACTGCACTGGTAAAGGTCATCAATGACCTCCTCATCTCCGCTGACTCCGGTGCCCTCAACATCCTGATCCTACTCGATCTCAGTGCAGCCTTTGACACAGTGTGTCACTCCATCCTCCTCCAAAGGCTGCACCAACTGGGTGTTGAGGGCACAGCACTTGACTGGTTCTCCTCCTACCTCACTGACAGACACCAATTCATCTCCCTCTCCGGCCACACCTCCCCCCCCTCCCCAGTCACACAGGGGGTCCCCCAAGGCTCAGTCCTCGGCCCCCTGCTCTTCATCTGCTACATTCTCCCCCTTGGTCACATCATTCGCAAATACCACCTCAACTTCCACTGTTACGCTGACGACACCCAAATATACATCAGTACACAATCCCCCCACAGCCCACCCCTCAGTCACATTGAATCATGCATCACCGAACTCCAAACTTGGATGACCCACAACTTCCTCAAACTCAACAGTGACAAGACTGAACTCATCATCATTGGCACCAAAACCACCCTCACCAGATCCGGACCCATCACACTCACCATCAACGACTCCACCATCACCCCCTCCCCCCTAGTCCGCAACCTTGGTGTCCTCCTTGACCCCACCCTCTCATTTGACCCCCACGTCCGCTCCATCGTGAAAACATCCTACTTTCACCTCCGCAACATCGCAAAAATCCGTCACTGCCTCTCCCCCCCCGCTGCTGAATCCCTCATTCACGCCTTCATCTCCTCCCGCCTGGACTACTGCAACTCCCTCCTCACTGGTATCACCTCCCGCTCCCTCCATAAACTGCAAATGGTCCAAAATTCAGCCGCCCGCCTCCTCACTAACACCCGGTCCCGCGAACACATCACTCCTGTCCTCCACTCCCTCCACTGGCTCCCGATCAAACACCGCATTAACTTTAAAACACTACTCCTCACCTTCAAAGCCCTCCACAGCCTGGCCCCCCCCTACCTGACTGATCTCCTTCTCCCCTACCGCCCAACCCGTTCCCTCCGGTCCTCCTCCACTGCCTCCCTCACTGTCCCGACATCCAAGCTTAAAAACTTCGGAGATCGGGCCTTCTCTCGCACTGCACCCCGACTCTGGAACTCCCTCCCCCAGTCCATCAGAGACTCCCCTACACTCTCCACCTTCAAAGCTCGCCTCAAAACCCACCTGTTCTCCCTTGCCTTCAACCCCCCCCCACCCCTAAACCCCCCCCTCCCCTCCAACCTGATCGATATGTCTCTAGTCTTTTTTTTTTGTGCCATCAGGCTGTCTCCCCCGTTCCCCCCATGGTCTCATGTTCCTTTGTTTTTGTTTCTTTGTTGTTTTGTTTTGTTTCTTTGCTTTCGTCTCTTTGTTTGTACCCCTGCTCCCGACTACTGTCAGCGACTTCGGGTTATTGAGAAGCGCTATATAAATTAAATGAATTATTATCTAGAGGCATAAATACCCCCGCAAAACTAAGACAGCAAAATTAGAAATCCAAAAAGAAATAAAATAAGTAATGAAATAATAATTGTGGTTTTTTATATATATTTTTTTTTTTTTTTTTTTAATTCCTTCAACTCCTTCAACTTTGACCACCCTTTGATCAAGTATTGTAATCACTACTATAAATAGTCCTTTGTTTCTAACTCTGTCTAATATTATATGTTCCATTGTTCCTGTCTAAAACCATAAATTTTGTTAGTTTAGATTAATCCATGCAATTTTCCCAGTTACTTCATCCCATCAACAGCCCCAACTTACCCTGGTTAGTCTTCCAAACCATTTTAGTAACTTGCACACCTAATCAAACCTTATCTATGTATCCTCATCTCTATCCTTATTCTAATCAGTCTAATTTTCCATTTTAATTTATCAATAACTCTATTTACTCGAGCACCCATAAGGCTTTATTTGTGCATTTCCGCTTTGCTCTTAATTAACCTATGACCTATGCAGACACCCCCTATTTACACCCCCTCTGAAAATGTCCCAACTCTCCACATTTCCAGCAACTCTGTTTGGACTCTCGCTTCCTACTGGACGTTTGCTGAGCCCTCCACCCTTTGTCACATGACCGAGCGAAATGGCCAACCTCCCCACAATTCCAGCACACAGCCGACGCCGGCCATCCCAGGGGTTCCAGTTTACCACGACTCCCGCAGTCTCTCGGCTGGCATCCCACAGTCCTCGCCAGGTCAACCCCTCTCCCGTCCTCTGGGCGCATGTCCTGTTGCCTGGAGGAGAGAGGGGCATACCTGTCCTTTTCCGCTGCCTCTCCTCGGGCCTTCTCTTGTTGGGAGGGGCCTGGAAACTCACCCCTCCTGCGGTTCTGCTCACCCTGTTGCGGCCCAGTTCCCTGTCCGGGCAACGGAGCACAGGGCACTCTTTGATCACGGCGGCCTAGGTCAGACGCTCGAAGCATGATCTCAACCGCTGTCGCTTCTAGTAGCGCAGCCTTTCTTGCCAGTTCTCGTTCCAGTCTCTGAGTCACGTGTGAGGCCCGACCGATCTCCAGCTGTGTCTTCATCAGATCTCGATGAACTGCCTTGTGTTGTTCGAACGCTGTCACAAACGCTCTCTGTTGTCTATAGGATGCTGCCTCTTCCCCCATCTCAGCACTGGCGGTTTGACTTCCCATCGCTGGGCTCCGCCTCTCATCTTGGCTTTGGTGCTGAGGGCAGGGTGGACATGGGAAACGGGTGGGCTGTAGAAACTGTTCGTGTAGTATTCCATACCTGCTGTCGGTCTCAGTTCCAGCCATCCAGCCAGAGTGGACTTCGTGGGACTGCTGTAACCTCAGTCTCTTTTTCTGCCCCTTGGTTAAACCGCAGTCGCCTGCAATGGACACTCCAGCTTGAATCGGTTCTGGTTGGAGTAACACCGTTGTCACTGGTTCACTCCCCTGTATTGGAACCAAAGTCAACATTTCAAGTCCTTCTGTCGTACTGGTCACATGAGAGAAGTCCCAATCAATCAGATCATTATCACTGGTAAAGTCTATCTGGGAAATGTCTGCAGAGGCTCTCGGCCTTCTCCCCCCAATGGCCTGATCACTAAGGCCCTTCTCCATATTGTTGTTGTTGTTATTCTATTGTTATTGCATCTAACGCTTCAGTTATTCCTATCAATGTTCCACTAAGGTGAACTTCCTATGTTACTGTCATTCACTCCACTTTCAAACACTCCTGTAACACCGTTCGAAAAAACAAGTTTCTCTGTCTTTCACTATTTCTACTTACTTGAGTTAAAACACTCACACTGTCAAAATGTTACTGTGCAGACAAGGATTGATAACTGGCTTATCATTCATACTTATACCAAGGCTCATTACAGCCGTTCCCCTAGATGGTTATGGAAATCGTCCAGAGCTCCTGTTCAGCCGAGCACCTGTACAGAAAGAAAGCAAAAACATCCAGACTTAATACAGTGGCATTTCCCTATTATTTCCACTATTCGTTATGCATTGGAAATGTCGGGCAACACTATACTAAAATGTTTAGAGAGACACAGTGTGATCTGAAAATAACGATACAGCTTATCTTGATTGTCCGTTCCTTCAACAGGAACACTGGAGGTTTCCAATCCCCTGTGTGTTCTCTCCACCTGATTTTCTGGGAAATATAATCATTAGTCCCATTCCTATCCATTGTCTAATAATCCTTTGTAAACCTGGTCCTTCATCTGATTCTAATCTCTCTTTGCTTGATGAATCTGTTCATCCTAACCTTATTTCTTACTTTTAAATGCCCGATTAGCGTATCGACTAAATGTATTATTCCGATTAGCGTATCGACTAAATGTATTATTCGCTTTTGCTTCACTCCTCATACAACATCAATTTCATTCACTCCTTACACACACACTTGTACCCCCTCACAACACTTAATAAAAATTAATCAGTGTTGCTACTGCTACCAACCACCAATCAGGGAAAACAATAAACCTTTAGCAACTTAGATCACTAAAACCCTGACCGACACATAGCACAGCTGGCCACGTTAATAAATTCACGGACACCCGCACCATGCCACCGCAATATCCTTCAGATCCTTGAATACACAAAGAACCGTCCGTCTTCAGCCCAAAGCGTTTTCCTCCAGTCGCGAATCCGAACGAAAACACCCCAAGCTTCCCACCAAGGAATATCACAAATCATCCTACCACCACCAGCACCTAGACAGGCCAACGCCCATCCGGTACCTACTTCACATACACAATAACAACGCAGTTCAAATAAACCTACAAACCAATAACCCACAACATACGCCGCAATCTAGGGATGGAGAACCACCGGGCGAAATACAAGGAGAGACAGAGGGGGGGCGAAGGGAAAAGAAAAAAGGAGGGAGGGATACAGGGATACAGGGACTAAGGGGAGGAAAGGGGGGGGGGGGCACACAACGCAACATTAACTATTACCAAAACCGTCTACACTCAATCAGCAGAATACCCCGTATCGCCTGGTCCCGTTTACCCACAGGGCTCCAAACACATCACCATCATCTGCTGCCAACTTTAACTTAATCCAACCTTAACTTCAATCAGACCAAAAGAACGACCATGAATATTCTATTTATCCTTACGTAATCCTATTTTAGCAAGTAACACTATATTAATATAACCAACACTCCAAGCCCACCATAAAGGCAACAACAAAACTCCCTTTGCGCACCTGTCATCCCACAAAGTCAAGCTGGGAGACAGGGATGGAGCGGAGGGGGGCGGGGGGGGGGGGGAGGGAGAGAGGGAGGGAGGGAAGGAGGGAGAGAGGGAGGGAGGGAGGGAGGGAGGGAGGGAGAGAGTGTGAACGAGGAAGGAAGAGACAGAGGAAAAAGGGGGGGGGGGGGGGGGGGGTTCACGCCAAATCCCATCACCCAACGCCATCATACTTGGCCCATAACAAATACAGATTTATAATCAAACAAGTATACACATTCATCATCAACAACTGAAAAAACCGAACATAAAGAATTCCCAAATCCCCACAGATGGCCGCTACTCAAAACCTATAATAATCACAACTGTTCCCTATTGCTTACTGCACCACGTTAACCTGTGAAGGAGAGGTGTAACTATCAAAGAGGCAACACTGCCCTCCACTGGAACGTACGCTCATCACCCCTATTGCACCACAGTTCTCACCACGTCCTGCAGGAGGCGCCCACGCCTCCCCCGCAAGTGCGTCATCACGCCGTACCACACCAAGACGCCAACTTGATGTTCCACCTCAACCACAAAACTACAATTCCCAGAATCCCCTACACCGGAAGTCCCTGTCCACCGCCTCTCTAAGATCCCGCGCCAGCAAAGAGTAGCAACACGCGATACTTCCCCGAGAGTTCAATCATGCTATATTGTTAGCACAGGTAGCTTAGCATCTTAGCTTCGTTAGCTCAGTGCTGCTAGCTCCTATTAGCTTAGCTTAGCATCCAACACCACTCCTCCTAAACGGCCCAGTCTCCTGTTGATCCGAGCGGCACAACACATTGCGACGTTTACACAACCCCTGCTTTCCCCCGTAACATAACTTTAATCCTATTTAGCCCCCGTTCACAGAACATATATCATTATCCTTATTCTAGCACGCTCGCCCGATTGGCCCCGCCTGACCGAAATACACAGTATATTAAACGCACCCCAAGCTCCGACGCTCCCAGTGACGTCATCAGCTCGAAAATCCCCGTTTTCTTTGATCGTTACTACATTACTTTTAGACTTCCACACCACCGTTTTGAAAAATTTCAACGCACACTTCACATCATCTAGGTTCCATCACACATGCCATTCATTCAATTCACTCGACAACGCAACACAGCGACCACACGCTAGTCCCGTCGCGCCAGCTAACACTGGCAGCTAAATAAACGCCTCTCCTTCCGGACAGGGGTGCGGTTTCTCCTGCTGCCGCCTTGACCACCAGTGTTTATAATAATACAAAAAAATATCTTGGCATTCACTCAGAGCCCCTAACATTCATCCATCCAAACACATATACTAAGCAAAACAATGTCCCATTCCTAAACATACCATTCATTTGTACACATTCATTCCAAACGCATTTCCTCGCTTTTTTCACACAATATCCTCCTATGTTCTAATCACCTGTGCAGTATCTACTTCCAAAGTGCTTCATATATCTACTGAGTCCGCGTTGCTATACCCCTGAGAAACCCACTCCATTCATGTATAGTAGCCCGTGAAGAGTTTTCATTCCTCCACGCGGCTGATGTTCTTCAGATATCGACCTTAGCCAATCTGAGCCTAAATGACGTCGGATTAGAATTGGTAATTCGCTTATGGAACGTCTTCCAAAGTCCATTACTCCGTCGTACCGATTCTAAGTGTGGCCTCTATAGCATCCTAGCCCGAACCCTATCCTCTTCTCATCACCCTGTTCTCTGTTTCTATGCTATCCGTACCCTGTACTCTGTCCTCAGTACTCTACACTACACTCCGTTCTCTGTTCTCTTCGTGGAACCAGGCTACCCCTGTACTACATCACGGTTCTCTCATTAAACTCTTTACCTTACCCTCTAATGAACCACTCCGTCACTCACAGTCTCACGTCCCGCTATCTGTGACCAATCCCCGTTCTACCGCTTCTACGCCGGTCCCCTCAAATATTTTTCCTATCCCTAGCCTAATCTCCTAAGCTAACTAAACATAGAGATCTATATCCCCATCCTAACCGAACATCCCCTATCCCCTACGCTTCCTAAGTGCAGCGCCGGCGTGTGGCTGAGACCAGAGTCAGGTTGTGAACCCTGAACCCCGATCCCCTCCAACACCAACTTTATCCTGGTCCCTCTCATTTCTACCTAATGCAATAGCAACCCCAAAATGCGAGACTGCTTCGACCATTACCAACCTTAAACGCCATCACTACTTACCTAGTCCTGCTGGCCTGTCGAAGTGGTGACGATTATCTTATTTCAGTCGTAGAGGCGTCAACGAGGTCCATCTTCCAGAAGTAGCTTTCCGTCGTCTCCAACCGGTTCTGGTCGAATGTAGCACGGGTCACGGACCAATTGAAGTATCTTTCTGTTCTTCATTTATCTCTATCTAAGTTCATTGATCGTATAGTTTTCTATATCACCCTTCTCCTGCATTGGTTAGGTAGTTCTCAGATGTTCGGTTCAAGTAAGGAGAGACTGACGACGTGGTCAAAATCAACGGGCGGCGGTTGTTTATTAATACCACAGCTTAGGAATCAACAAGTACATCGTCTCTTTGGTTCAATCTAATTGTCTCTTTCATTCAATCTAATCGTCTCTTTCATGTGGCTGTTGTTTCATGTGGCAGTTTTCTTCTTCCGGTGCGGTTCTCTCGTTGTTGTCTTGGTTTCCAGGCCAACACGCGCCTTCTCTCTCGTGGTTCGCTGGTCTGGTTGTCAAGGCAACCTGGTCTCCTCGCCGATCAGGCAGGGAGCGCTCGATTTCGTATCGGCGGAGTCTGCTATGAACCTCGGCTCGGTCATCTGGTCTCAATGGCTCTCTGTGTCATCGGCTCTCAGGATCCTTCTCGCTGTGTCTCAGGCTCGGCTCTCCAGGGATCCTTCTCCGTCTCCTCTGAGTGTCTTGCTCGGCTCTCGAGTTCTGTGTGGCTCTGCCTCCCAGGGCCTGTCCCCTGTGTGTGTGGCGTGTCCTTTCTGGTGTGTCAGCGCTTCTCCTCGTCTCCTATTTCATGCCTGTCTTATATAGGAGAAAAGACCCAGCCCCCCGTGGTCGAGTCTCTGAAACGTACTGTTACGTCTCAAAGACTCTAGCGGTCTTCTCATTGGCTAACGGATCTCCTCGCTCGATGACACGTCAGCCTCGTATGCTGACACAACGTTTCACCATAGAATCTGTCTGCCCGTTTTAGCAGTTTTAGCCATTACCTTATTAGGGGGTCCTTTAATGAGTGACACGTCGTACTGTTCTTGTGACACAATGTTTTACACAGTCTAAATAAGAAACAGGCTACTCTGTGTCCTGACAACAAACCATATTTCCGTCCTTTAATAGAACACTTTATTTCCTGATGACCAATATTTGTATAGTTTTACCTTCTAGTATTTAAGAGTTTTTATTCTTTATTGTGACTAAGTTATTCTAATTGTTCTAAGAGTTATGCCTATATGTAACTTATGAAATTGCCTTATTAAATGTTTCCATCCTGCTGATGGTTTGTCTGTTCTCTTAGTAGTAACCTTTTCTTTAACCTTATTTACTACCTCTGTCTTACTCCTGGTTAACTTGTTACTTAGTCTATAGTTAATGGGTGACTGGTGTCCTTTTCTGCCACATCCTCCTGCTTGTGCTTGCAGAATGTGTTTGTTGGCCCGGGGGAGGTTTAGACAGGGTCAACGGTTTTTCTACTATCTCTTGTGTGCCAGCTGTCACCACTTCCCTTTAGAATGTGCTGTTGGGAACGGGGTTTTTTCTCAATCTCTATCTCAAATCTAGGTGGGGGAGAATGCCAAATGGTCTCCTGTTTGACGTATGGGGCTATTTGGTTTAGTGACCTCTGTGGCCTTGCGGAGCTATTTGACAGGGGGAGGGTTTCTCACAGTGGCCAGTACACTAAAATACCAACTCCTTTCCTGATTACCTCAATATAGTCTTGAGGGGTCATTGATTATCTTAAAGTCAGCCATCTGTTTCTGGGGAGTCAACCTGCCTCTACCCTCTGTAGGCCTGGTGGTCACGGACACCATTTCTCCTGGAGCCCCGGTCGCTCCTTTACAGTTTACCAACAGCATGTCCAGTATTATTTTGTACAGTTGCATTTATTCATGTTTTCATTTAGAAATATACGACACATGTAAATTAGAAGTAGAAAATGAGGTCACAGTGTTCAGTATAGACATATGTACAATGTTCGATGCAGAATAGACGTAACTGAGTTATCATATAATATACAATACTATGCAGTGTACTAATGTACAATACTATATAGTGCAAAGCAGAAATGGGATGAGGTACAATTTAGGTACAATTTACAGTAAGGTGTACGAGTTGTAGTGCAATCCTTCATCAATAAATATAAAGTGTGGGGAGTGGGTGCTACAGTGTGTTTGTTTAAAGTGAGTGTGTGCTATAAAGTGTGTGGAGTGGGTGCTACAGTGTGTTTGTTTAAAGTGGGTGTGTGCTATAAAGTGTGTGGAGTGGGTGCTACAGTGTGTTTGTTTAAAGTGGGTGTGTGCTATATTTGTTTAAAGTGAGTGTGTGCGTTTGATGGTTGTTGTTGTGTAGTGTTCATTGTTCGTTGAGCAGCCTGATGGCCTGGGGATAGAAGCTTCTTCTGAGTCTTTCTGTGCTCGCCTTGAGACTCCGGTATCGCTTGCCTGACCGCAGCAGTTCAAAGAGGCAGTTGTTCGGGTGACTGGAGTCTTTAATGATTCTCTTAGCCTTGCCCCTGCACCGCTTGTTGTAAATGTTCTGGAGGGTGGGGAGCCCCCCTCCAATTGTGCGTTCGGCTGAACGTGTCACTCTTTGTAGTCTGCTTCGGTCTTGTGCAGTGCTATTCCCAAACCAGGAGGTGATGTTGCCGGTCAAGATGCTCTCTATTGTACATGAGTAGAAGTTCTTAAGGATCTTCTGACTGACTTGGAACTTTCTTAGGCGCCTGAGGAAGTAGAGGCGTTGTCGTGCCTTCTTCACAACACTGTCAATGTGTGTGGTCCATGTCAAGTCCTCGGATCCGCACACACACATCCTGTACACACATATACACACACATACTAACACACAGACACACACACACAGACAGACACATACTGTACACACACACACACACACACACATAATGTACGCACATATACACGTACACACATACAGAATCATACACACACACAAACACATTATGCACACACACACACAGTCACAGAAACATACATATGCACACACATGTACAAATACATACACGTATGCATGCACACACCTCACTGACCTGAGTTAGCACGCGCGCACACACACACACACATGCATGCACGTACATACACACCTCCTTGTGATTGCTGTCAACGTCACCATATTCTGTTCTAATAGGCTAACTGTGTCCGTCTGTCTGTGTGTCTGTCTCTCTCTCTGTGTGTCTGTCTGTCTGTCTGTCTGTCTGTCTGTCTGTCTGTCTGTCTGTCTGTCTGTCTGTCTGTCTGTCTGTCTGTCTGTCTGTCTGTCTGTCTGTCTGTCTGTCTGTCTGTCTGTCTGTCTGTCTGTCTGTCTGTCTGTCTGTCTGTCTGTCTGTCTGTCTGTCTGTCTGTCTGTCTGTCTGTCTGTCTGTCTGTCTGTCTGTCTGTCTGTCTGTCTGTCTGTCTGTCTGTCTGTCTGTCTGTCTGTCTGTCTGTCTGTCTGTCTGTCTGTCTGTCTGTCTGTCTGTCTGTCTGTCTGTCTGTCTGTCTGTCTGTCTGTCTGTCTGTCTGTCTGTCTGTCTGTCTGTCTGTCTGTCTGTCTGTCTGTCTGTCTGTCTGTCTGTCTGTCTGTCTGTCTGTCTGTCTGTCTGTCTGTCTGTCTGTCTGTCTGTCTGTCTGTCTGTCTGTCTGTCTGTCTGTCTGTCTGTCTGTCTGTCTGTCTGTCTGTCTGTCTGTCTGTCTGTCTGTCTGTCTGTCTGTCTGTCTGTCTGTCTGTCTGTCTGTCTGTCTGTCTGTCTGTCTGTCTGTCTGTCTGTCTGTCTGTCTGTCTGTCTGTCTGTCTGTCTGTCTGTCTGTCTGTCTGTCTGTCTGTCTGTCTGTCTGTCTGTCTGTCTGTCTGTCTGTCTGTCTGTCTGTCTGTCTGTCTGTCTGTCTGTCTGTCTGTCTGTCTGTCTGTCTGTCTGTCTGTCTGTCTCTGTCTGTCTGTCTGTCTGTCTGTCTCTCTGTCTGTCTGTCTGTCTGTCTGTCTGTCTGTCTGTCTGTCTGTCTGTCTGTCTGTCTGTCTGTCTGTCTGTCTGTCTGTCTGTCTGTCTGTCTGCCTGCCTGCCTGTCTGTCTGTCTGTCTGTCTGTCTGTCTGTCTGTCTGTCTGTCTGTCTGTCTGTCTGCAGGATGAGAAGAAGCGGATTGAGGCCCTGGGAGGCTGTGTCATCTGGTTCGGCACATGGAGGGTTAACGGGAGCCTGTCTGTGTCCAGAGCCATAGGTAACTACAGTTCGGTCACCTACTGTATCGACAGTTGTACCCCCATTTAATACTCAAATACCGACTTCCAGAGCCATGGGTGAACTACAGTTCGGTCACCCACTGTATCGACAGTTGTACCCCCATTTAATACTCAAATACCGACTTCCAGAGCCATGGGTGAACTACAGTTCAGTCCTTTAGCTTACGAACAGGTGTCCACACATTTAATACTGTATTGTACAGTTTGTAGTTTGCCTTCCCATTAGTTATGTGTCCACCACCAGAACCTTCTCTCCTGTGTCCTACTCTATGTCCCCCTCAGCCTTCCTACTGTCTCAATAATAATAATAATAATAATAATAATAATAATAATAATAATATTAATAAACTGTATTTGTATAGCACCTTTCATACAAGAATTTCAGCCCAAAGTGTATCAAAGCAGTGATGTCGACATAAAATAGACATAGGCATAAAATGAACATAAAAATGCCATAATTATACAGAGAATTGATATTGAAACCTCCCGGAATGATTTTGATAGATTTCTGTCATTACAATCTATGAATAATTAAATACATTTAAATAAAAACTAAAAGATTGTAATAGATTTCTGTTATTAAAATCTATATATATATATATAAAAATCGATTGTACTGTAATAGATTATAGTGGTAATTATGGTGGCAATAGTGCAGTGCAATAAAATAGTTCTACAGTACAACAATCAATAAAGAACCTTCTGGCATGTGTCTCCCTCTCAGCCTCCCACTCTACTTAGAAACCAGAAAACACCAATAACGCCAAAATTGTGGGAAGAAAACAATAGAATAACAACACTACTAACACCGACATCCAAGAAGGGGGATCCCCTCTTGAACGGCCCTTCTAAGGTTTCTCTCCTCCACATTGCCTGTGGGGGTGTAACGGTACCTGTATTCGTCCCGCGAATTTACGGTACGGCCGTCACGGTGCGGTACATCCAGCCATACGCCGAATACGTCTCAGATGACAAGCGGACAGAATTAACAACAGCGCGCACTGACATCTGCACTCGGCTCTCCCCTCCTCCTCTCCTGTTTACTACAGCCTATTTGTCCCTAAAACAAAATCATGATGAATTAATTAAATGTTTAACACAGCAGGGTCATTACAATTTTGCAGTTTTTTTTTTGTTTTCTTGTTCGCCCAATAATGTTAACCAAAAGACACACGCGCGCGCACGTGAACACACACGTCAACCTTTTCCGCCGGACCGCGGAGTCTCACAGCTGATCGGAGAAAAAATAAAAGCACAACATACCACCAGATCATCTGAGCTCCTCTCCAGTTGCTGCTGCCTGCTACTGTTTAAATCCAAAATATTGATAATCCTCTGCCATTGTTGTGTAACATGTAATCTGTTCTCTAGTATTCTTCAGTCTCGGCTTCACGTGAAGTTAAATCCTCTCTATAAGTGAAAGTGAAACTAAGTTGTTGTTAAAGGTGCAGTAGGCAATTAATTTACTCTGTGGATGCCTGAACACAGAATTACACCAGTATCACTGACTACTACGGCAAGCCTATAGAATATTATTATTTTTAATAATAATAATTATAATAATTATTATAAATATATAATAATTATAAATATTTGTTTCCTGTTGTACCGAAATCGTACCGAACCGTGACCGCAATACCGAGGTACGCACCGAACCGTGGCTTCTGTGTACCGTTACACCCCTAATTGCCTGTGGTGCTTTTTTCCAGTTGCTAGGTTTTTAGTGAGTTTTTCCTTACCTTCGCTGGGGTATGTCTGGGAGTGTTGCTTTGGATTTCATGATGGGTTTTTTGTTCTTGATTTATTGTGATGTTTCTTCTTGACCTGTTTAATTAAAGAAGACTTGTCCAGCCCATGGGGACATTAACGTGTGATTGTGGGCTTTACAAATACAGATGCAGCACTGAAAATTCAAACCACTTCTGCTGCTGGTCTGCTGCTCCTCTGCCACTATAGAACTAGCACTCAGGTGTGGCGGCTGGGTGGCGCAGCGGGCTAAGCGCTCGTCACCAATGCGAGAGACACTCGTATCGAATCCGGCTGTCAGCGTTGCCTCCGGCTTGGCCGGCCGTCATACTGGCTCAATTGGCAGAGTCAGCGGGAGGGAAGCCGGTGGGGTGGTATTCTGGTCGTTGTAAACAGCGACTCCTATAGGTCGATCAGGGCGCCTGCACAGCGAGGGAGGGAGATGGTGAGGGTAGTGTGAGCCTCCCACACGTTACACCTCACCACCAATGAGAGTCCTCGCTGTCAGGTGAAAAGATGCTGCCGGCTGTCTCCTATGTCTCGGAGGAAGCATCTGATAGACTTCAGGGCTCCCTAGACCGACCAGTGGGGGGAACATGCGAGCAACGACCAGGAAGGGGAGGGGGGAATTGGCATAATGACTAAATTGACTAAAATGACTAAAAACACAGAAAAACAGGAGGAGAAAAAGTGAAAAAAAAAAGAACTAGCACTCAGGTGTTATATTTCGGGGCCTGGTGGCTGGCTCCCAAAGTGAACAAAGGGAGGGTACTTAACTTAAGTGCTCCCCCAGGGAGGGGGTCGGGGGCTACTGCCCTCAGACCCCCAAGATAATTTTTATATGGGCAGTCTGACTTGGGGTACTGCCCATATATTAGTGTTGCAATGCATGATAAGTAAACAGTGAAAAAAGCGAAAGGAATCGGATGGAGCTGGGGCGTTTGGCACGAATACAAATGTAAGATGAAAATCTCCCCAGCCAGTGGGAGGCAGTGGAGGTGTGAAATCTGGCCCGGTCCAGAACAATAGGAGTCACAAAATCAGTTTGGCCCGTGGAGCGGTGGAGCAGCAGCAGAGCAGCAGCAGAGGTTAGATTGTTCAGTGCTGCATCTGTACATTTGATTTTATTTGATTTAGAACGTCAACTGAGTCTGAAAGGGAAAAGCGCCGCGTGTGGTCGTCGCTCTCTCACCCGCTCTGTTTCCTCCAGGTGACGCGGAGCACAAGCCTTACATCTGTGGCGACGCCGACCACAGCGTGTTCCCTCTGGACGGCTCGGAGGACTACCTGATCCTGGCCTGCGACGGCTTCTGGGACACGGTGGAGCCGGACGAGGCGGTGAGGGTGGTCAGCGACCACCTGCTGGAGAACACCGGAGACACCACCATGGTGGCCCACAAGCTGGTGGCGTCGGCGCGCGACGCGGGGTCCAGCGACAACATCACCGCCATCGTGGTCTTCCTGCGGGACCCGCGCTGCCCCCCGCCCGCCGAGGAGGACGAGGAGGAGGCGGCGGCGGCGGTGGTGGAGCAGCGCGTGGTCCACGAGGAGGAGGCGGCGGAGGCGGAGGAGGAGGAGGGGGAGGGGGAGGAGGAGGAGCCGGCGAGGGGCCAGCGGCGCGGCGGGGGAGGGGGCAGCAACGTGGACGTGGGGGGGAAGGGGCGCGGCGGCTGGCCCCTGCAGCAGTGCTCGGCGCCGGGCGACCTGGGCTACGAAGACCGCATGGACTCCTTCACGGACCGGACGAGCCTGGCCCTGCTGGGGCCCTCGCTGGGGGACGAGGGCAGGATCACACTGGCCCCAGCCACGCATCCACCCGACCGGGGGCCGGGAGCGTCCTGCTGCCCCCACCGAGAGGAGGCCCCCCAGAGGCCCAGGCCTAAATCCCGCGTCCCCGCCTGCCAGGAGCCTAGCTCCCCCGGCTTCACGGACCCACTGTGGCCCCAGGCGGCCTCGCTGCTGGGCCAGGCGGGGAGGCGAACCCGGAGGATGGTGTGTGGGAGCCCCAGGTTGGGCTGGAGGTGTGTGGGCAGAGCCCCCAGGGAGCTGCCAGGCCTGCCACGCTCCTGCCACACCCTGCCGTACCCCCAGCGCTGCCCCGCCAGGAGGCCAGGGATGGCACTGCCCCACGACACCACGGCCTGATGACCCGGCGATGCCCCCCCCATCTCCCACCGCCCCACCCGCCCCACGCTACACCTATAAAGTTCTGCTCTTAGGGACTTTCTGCTCCTGCTGTCCTCCAAGCACCTCCTGTTCTGTTAGTAGCAGGTTGTTGTTTCCCGCTGTCGTTATTGTGACTATTGAAATCACGTTCAAAGCGCCCTTTTTTTGTTTTCTTCGTAAGTTGAAGTGTTTCTTATTCTAAGCCCCCCCGGTGCGCTGCACGCAGCTCCCAGTGCTCGCAGCAACTTGTAGAAAAGTGTTTCCTGCGTAGAGAATCAGAATTGATAGAATGGTGAACGTTCCCCGTTCAAAACCGCGGGTCCTTTCCAAAGGTTCCTCTTCCTCGCGTTTGTTTCATCCTCGGCTCCTCAGTGACGCATCACGGGGGAAACGAGGAAAAGATGCAGAAAAACGAATGTGAGAAGCACAGGTTTGAAGAAATAGAACGACCTTGTTCAGTCAAGTGCCATTTTGAAGTGCTATTTGTTGGGCGGGGGGGGGGGGGGGGGTCTTTGAAAAGCACACACTAGAGGAGACAAGCAAGGAAACCTCGGGCTGCCTTTGTGTGGGACTTTGTGTGGTTTCTGGGTCCCGGAGGAATCGAGGACGGAGGACAGAGGAAGGGAAGCTGTTTTAAACCTTTGGAATGGACCCTGTGTGTCTTTAACGGTTATTTTCGCCGGTACATCTTAAAATGGCCACCGTAGAACGTTTGGAATCGATGTCACGGAAACGAATGTTGGCTCGGTGCCGACGAGGCTCCGAAAGTTTGACGAGGTTACCACGATAAACAGCATAATGTGGATGGAACGTTCCGACTTTCTCCGCCTCGAGATGTTGAACAATGTCCGTTTCCTTGACAACATCTGGAATTATAAGAAGAGGATTAGGTCACAGAAGTGATTCGGCACCGGGAGACAACGCTACAGTACATCCTGTGACGGGATTAGTCCGGGAAGCCATTTCTTTTTTTTCACATTTCAATGACGATGCCGACCCATCCTCTTCATACATTAGGACAACAACATTATCGAAACCTCGGTGGAAAACCACCAGATGGTCAGAAAGGAAATTACCAAGTTTCACACAAGGAAAGACCCCCTTTTTATCTGTATAGCATCCTGTCTATTGCGAACAAAGAAAAGACGAGGAAGCCAGCGTTCTTTCGACAGAGAGGACTTGGATGGACGAGCAGTCTTAACCTTAACCTCCCCCCAGTCTCTCCTCCCCTCCTTAACTGCTGCGTCCATACCGTGGTTCATTCAGATGGCCACTACAGACACACGCCGTTCTGTTCCCCACAGAGCCATTAGTCTCCGCTCCATGACCGTAGATAAGAGCAGCTTAATACAGGATTATAAGATTAGCGGTCACTTACCTGAATGAATCCACCATGTCGACTGATATGTATGTATTACAATAGCAGGATAATGGCAGTGAGATGGCGGGTATTATTAAGAAATTATATTCTATTTATAGTCTTTGTTGGACCACGTTGTTATTTATGAGTAGACTAGCTTATCGGACATCGGCCCGCCGCGCTGAGTTTGCATTTACGTTGAGAAAAACAAAACGACAAAAAAAATGAATAAAACTGTATATTGATCGGAAAATACTTTGCAACAGGCTTTTCGTGTGTAAACGCCCGTTACAGTAGGTATTGCCACTTTTCCTTTGGGCCAGGACAGTTCAGACAAAGCCACAGAACACGTGCCTTCAATATCTGTCACTAAAGCCTCTTTTACAGAGTTCCTCTCCAGACTCGGTAACCGCAGGGAGAGAAGTGAAACAAGGGACGCGTTATATTTGTGCTTACATGGGGTAATAATATTACAACTTTACACTATATCTAAGTACTATATAAACGACACGTGTAAACAAAAAAGCCATACGCGCAATGTGCTATTGATACAATTATCTAATCCCTTGATATTTCAAATTTCCCTTCCGATGTTTCCAGCGAGGACATGCTAGCTAGTGCTTTACTGCAGTAGCTTCTGTCATACGTGCCTCCACTCTCCTGGCCCAGGTAGCGGTTGTTCAAACAGCTAGAAGGTTCTGTTTCACCATGTAGGGAAAAGACTTGATGCGATTGGTTCAGCACCGCGCCACCGTGCCACGATCTCCATTTTGTTTTAGCCCTTCTATTCCCGTTCCTTTTCCCGAGTGCAGGAGGTATAGGAACTACTAGGGTAGGGGGGTCGAGCGAGTGAACCGAACCCACCGGACGTCAACACCGTCGGTCGAACGCCACAAAGCGTCTCGCTTTTTCCACCGTGTCACTTTCACAGTCGCGTTCATCACCGCTCCTCTCGACCGGCGGCGTGTTCGCGAGGCGACCTCTGCCCGTTTATGTCGAAGGCCGCGAGCGAGGGGGCGGGAGGAGGTTCAGGAGAAGTCTCTTCCAGCGGCAGAATGTGTTTCATGTTGTAGAATGTACATGGAGAACGCCGCTGGGCTCTGCTGGTGGACGGTCTCGGGGGCGGGGGGTGGTTTTGGGGGGCGTATTTTCTTTTTTTAAGAGATATACGTCTTTCAAGGCCGCCTGGCCGTGTGGAATATAGCCACATTACAGAACCTCAAACCTATTAAATAAACGCCACCAGGTTCTTTGAGGGAAGTGAGGACCGTCACAGTGATTCTTAGGTAGTTATTTCTATTTTTTTTTTGGTAATCGTAGATAGTACAAGGAGATATATATATATATATAAAGCTCACTTATCTCTTCCCCTGAGTGTTACGCTTAACCGTTCTACATGGAGTGTGGTATGTTTTACACCTCTGACTCTTTCACTTTGTATGAAGCTACAGCCAAAGATGGTGGATGTAAAACTAAAGAGATAATCGATTCATCTTCCCCAATGTCCCCAGGGGGATCAATAAAGGAATATCTTATCGTATCTGTAGAAGGGAAAGATGGGCAACAAGTAGCCGTTAACCCTCGCTCTTCCCAAAGAGACCCCTTCCCCCGTCGCCGACTGTCACCATAGCGACTGATTTGGGACAGATGCCAAACGAAGTTGTCTCGTCGGACGAGATCTTTGCTCAGAATTCAATCACCACTTTTGAATTCAATTTGAACTATTTGGCCCCAAATGTGGCGCTCGTGTTGTATACAGATGTTTCACTAATAGGCCGTGTCTCTCTGCGTCTCCCATTAACACCAGTAACACTGAGAGCACGGTCTCCCCCACACCACCCAGACGACACGTTGCTGTAAGAAGTAGGAGTAGAGTCATTGTATTATACTGTATCTACCATCTTTGTTACGAAGGTATTATACTGTATCTACCATCTTTGTTACGAAGGTATTATACTGTATCTACCATCTTTGTTACGAAGGTATTATACTGTATCTACCATCTTTGTTACGAAGGTATTATACTGTATCTACCATCTTTGTTACGAAGGTATTATACTGTATCTACCATCTTTGTTACGAAGGTATTATACTGTATCTACCATCTTTGTTACGAAGGTATTATACTGTATCTACCATCTTTGTTACGAAGGTATTATACTGTATCTACCATCTTTGTTACGAAGGTATTATACTGTATCTACCATCTTTGTTACGAAGGTATTATACTGTATCTACCATCTTTGTTACGAAGGTATTATACTGTATCTACCATCTTTGTTACGAAGGTATTATACTGTATCTACCATCTTTGTTACGAAGGTATTATACTGTATCTACCATCTTTGTTACGAAGGTATTATACTGTATCTACCATCTTTGTTACGAAGGCATTCTACTGTTTGAGAAACTGGACGATGCAAACTGACATTGACTTTTATCGATTGAGGAGTTCAAAGTCAGATATTTAAGAGTGGCTGTTGTGTCCCTTCCTCTCTCCTCCTCTTCCTCCTCTACCCTTCCTCTCACCTCCTCCTCTCACCTCCTCCTCCTCTACCCTTCCTCTCACCTCCTCCTCCTCCTCCTCCTCCTCCTCCTCTCACCTCCTCCTCCTCTCACCTCCTCCTCCTCCTCTACCCTCCGTCTCACCTCCTCCTTGAATCTGGGTTCCCCCTCATGGAAGACCAGAGGACACCCTTCCTGAGCAAGAGAAATATTACATAGTAATATTATATTACATAATAGTACATACATACATACACACCACAAGCTGTGGTAACTTGCTAAAACTATTCCTCATTTGACTGAGGACCCCTGGAACCCCTGTGAGGACCCCTGCGGGGTCCCTGGCCCTCACGTTGAGCCTCACCGGGCTAGATTACACCACTCGTCCTCTGAGCTTCCTCTGGTGTTACACAAGAGCTTTTACACACAGCTTGTGCACTACTACACACACAGCGTGTGCACTACTACACACACAGCTTGTGCACTACTACACACACAGCTTGTGCACTACTACACACACAGCTTGTGCACTACTACACACACAGCGTGTGCACTACTACACACACAGCTTGTGCACTACTACACACACAGCTTGTGCACTACTACACACACAGCTTGTGCACTACTACACACACAGCTTGTGCACTACTACACACACAGCTTGTGCACTACTACACACACAGCTTGTGCACTACTACACACACAGCTTGTGCACTACTACACACACAGCTTGTGCACTACTACTACACACAGCTTGTGCACTACTACACACACAGCTTGTGCACTACTACTACACACAGCTTGTGCACTACTACACACACAGCTTGTGCACTACTACACACACAGCTTGTGCACTACTACACACACAGCTTGTGCACTACTACACACACAGCTTGTGCACTACTACACACACAGCTTGTGCACTACTACACACACAGCTTGTGCACTACTACACACACAGCTTGTGCACTACTACACACACAGCTTGTGCACTACTACACACAGCTTGTGCACTACTACACACAGCTTGTGCACTACTACACACACAGCTTGTGCACTACTACTACACACAGCTTGTGCACTACTACACACACAGCTTGTGCACTACTACTACACACAGCTTGTGCACTACTACACACACAGCTTGTGCACTACTACACACACAGCTTGTGCACTACTACACACACAGCTTGTGCACTACTACACACACAGCTTGTGCACTACTACACACAGCTTGTGCACTACTACTACACACACAGCTTGTGCACTACTACACACACAGCTTGTGCACTACTACACACACAGCTTGTGCACTACTACACACACAGCTTGTGCACTACTACACACACAGCTTGTGCACTACTACACACAGCTTGTGCACTACTACACACACAGCTTGTGCACTACTACACACACAGCTTGTGCACTACTACACACACAGCTTGTGCACTACTACACACACAGCTTGTGCACTACTACACACACAGCTTGAGGTGTAGGGTGTAGTTGTCTGTGTGTGACACAAGTCTTGTAGTTAAATCACCACTAGGGGGCCTGAGTGATTATGGCTCAGTGTTGTGCAGATCGGGCGCTGACACTGTACTGTTCAGGTCACTTGTCTTGCCCTTACAGAAAAACTATCATGGTGTTTCCAAAAAAAAAAGGGTGATGGAACTACCATGATATGACTATTTGGGGATCGTGGTTTAAATTGGATTATACCCCGAGGTATATTATTTTGGCCGAAAATCGGTACCATGGTGATAATATGTGACTTTTACCGTGGTTTATTATTTACACAAAGGCTGGTTAAAGTGCCGTTCCCGTCAAACTATACCGTGGTTGTACAGGGAGCTACAGAGAGGCCCGTGTGGCCCAGCAGGAGGGGGTATGGAGGGGGGGGGGGGGGGGCAGCAGGGCCTCCAAAAGGGAGGTATATGGTGTAAATTAGGGAAGTTCGATATTGGCTTTTTTTTTTACCGATATCCGATATACCGATATTGTCCAACTCTTAATTTCCGATACCGATATCAACCGATACCGATATATGCGTGGTGTCCCCCCCCCCCCCAAAAAATACGGAATAATTTCAGGTAATTAACATTACATATCTCTTGTCGTGGAATTAACACAACATTATGCATACTTTTGACAATAAATTAAATTATAATTTGTTCTTACTTGCTTGCCTGGGTAAATAAAGGTTAAATAAATGTTAGAAAAATAATAATATTTTTTATAATTATTATAATTTTTTTTTTTAAACCGATACCGATCATTTCCGATATTACATTTGAACGCCAATATCGGCTGATAATATCAGTAGGCCGATAATAATATCGGACATCCCTAGTGTAAATATAAAACGTCTGCAGTCCTGTCCTGACATTTCACCATATAAGCAATAAATACATAATAATACGCTTACCGTCGTCATTCCTACACGATATGTGAACACCGCTGACCGCCCCCCCCTCCCCGCCCCCCCCTCCCCCGCCCCCCCCCCCCCCCCCCCCCCCCCCCCGCCCCCCGCCCCCCCCCCCCCCGCAGCCTGAAACAGCCGTCACTCTTCTCTCCGTGACGCACCGCTTGAGGGAGGAGCTCCCGGGGAACATTCAGACCTGCTCCCTCCCTCTCTTTGTCTACCCCTCCCCCTCCCTCCCTCCCTCCCTCCCTCCCTCCCTCTCTTGTCTACCCTCCCCCCTCCCTCCCTCCCTCCTCTCTTTGTCTACCCCTCCCCTCCCTCCCTCCCTCCCTCTCTTGTCTACCCTCCCCTCCCTCCCTCTCTTTGTCTACCCCTCCCCCTCCCCCTCCTCCCTCTCTTTGTCTACCCCTCCCCCAGCCTCCCTCCCTCCCTCCCTCCCTCTCTTTGTCTACCCCTCCCCTCCCTCCCCCTCCCTCTCTTTGTCTACCCCTCCCCCTCCCCCTCCCTCCCTCTCTTTGTCTACCCCTCCCCCTCCCCCCTCCCCCTCCCTCCCTCCCTCCCTCCCCCTCCCTCTCTTTGTCTACCCCTCCCCCTCCCCCTCCCCCTCCCTCCCTCTCCCTCCCCCTCCCTCTCTTTGTCTACCCCTCCCCCTCCCTCCCTCCCTCCTCCTCCCTCTCTTTGTCTACCCCTCCCCCTCCCTCCCTCCCTCCCTCCCTCCCTCTCTTTGTCTACCCCTCCCCCTCCCCCTCCCCCTCCCTCCCTCCCTCCCTCCCCCTCCCTCTCTTTGTCTACCCCTCCCCCTCCCTCCCTCTCTTTGTCTACCCCTCCCCCTCCCTCCCTCCCTCCCTCTCTTGTCTACCCCTCCCCCTCCCTCCCTCCCTCCCTCCCCCTCCCTCTCTTTGTCTACCCCTCCCCCTCCCTCCCTCCCTCCCTCCCTCCCTCTCTTTGTCTACCCCCCCCTCCCTCCCCCTCCCTCTCTTTGTCTACCCCTCCCCCTCCCCCTCCCCCTCCCTCTCTTTGTCTACCCCTCCCCCTCCCTCCCTCCCCCTCCCTCTCTTTGTCTACCCCTCCCCCTCCCTCCCTCCCCCTCCCTTCCTTTGTCTACCCTCCCCCTCCCTCCCTCCCCTCCCTCTCTTGTCTACCCCTCCCTCCCCCCTCCCCCTCCCTCTCTTTGTCTACCCCTCCCCTCCCTCCCCCTCCCTCCCTCCCTCCCTCCCCCTCCCTCTCTTTGTCTACCCCTCCCCCTCCCTCCCCCTCCCTCCCTCCCCCTCCCTCTCTTTGTCTACCCCTCCCCCTCCCTCCCCCTCCCTCTCTTTGTCTACCCCTCCCTCCCCCCTCCCCCTCCCTCTCTTTGTCTACCCCTCCCCCTCCCTCCCCCTCCCTCCCTCCCCCTCCCTCTCTTTGTCTACCCCTCCCCCTCCCTCCCCCTCCCTCCTCCCCCTCCCTCTCTTTGTCTACCCCTCCCCCTCCCTCCCCCTCCCTCCCTCCCCCTCCCTCTCTTTGTCTACCCCTCCCTCCCCCCTCCCCCTCCCTCTCTTTGTCTACCCCTCCCCCTCCCTCCCCCCTCCCTCCCCCTCCCTCTCTTTGTCTACCCCTCCCTCCCCCTCCCCCTCCCTCTCTTTGTCTACCCCTCCCCCTCCCTCCCCCTCCCTCCCTCCCCCTCCCTCTCTTTGTCTACCCCTCCCTCCCCTCCCCCTCCCTCTCTTGTCTACCCCTCCCCCTCCCTCCCCCTCCCTCCCCCCTCCCTCTCTTGTCTACCCCTCCCTCCCCCTCCCCCTCCCTCTCTTTGTCTACCCCTCCCCCTCCCTCCCCCTCCCTCCCTCCCCCTCCCTCTCTTTGTCTACCCCTCCCCTCCCTCCCCCTCCCTCTCTTTGTCTACCCCTCCCCCTCCCTCCCTCCCCCTCCCTCTCTTTGTCTACCCCTCCCCCTCCCTCCCTCCCCTCCCTCCCCTCCCTCTCTTTGTCTACCCTTCCCCCTCCCTCCCTCCCCTCCCTCCCCTCCCTCTCTTTGTCTACCCCTCCCCCTCCCTCCCTCCCCTCCCTCCCCTCCCTCTCTTTGTCTACCCCTCCCCCTCCCTCCCTCCCTCCCTCTCTTTGTCTACCCCTCCCCCTCCCCTCCCTCCCTCTCTTTGTCTACCCCTCCCCCTCCCTCTCTTTGTCTACCCTCCCCTCCCTCCCTCCCTCCCCCTCCCTCTCTTTGTCTACCCCTCCCCCTCCCTCCCTCCCTCCCTCCCCCTCCTCTCTTTGTCTACCCCTCCCCCTCCCTCCCCCCCCCTCCCTCCATGACTCTGCACTGTGTCTAATGTACACAACATGCTTTTTTCTTCTCCCCTCTGTAAGCAATAATGAACTTTATGAAAGTGTGCACGGAGATGCCGTCTCGGAGGGTTTGTCTTCACCTGAACGAGGCCGAGGAGAGCGTCAGGGGGGGGGGGGGGGGCGTTCGCTGACCCCTCCTCGGTGGGAAAAACTCTCGAAAACCCGCGATTCCCGCGCTCACCGCCGGCGTGAACGGCAACAATGATCAAAAGCGGACTTTTTTTTTAACCGGTCGATAGCGGCAGCAGTATTTCTGAGGAGCGAGTGTATTTTTAAACAGACTCCTCCAGCTCCGTTATTACACACGGTTCAGATCAATAACTATAGCAGTGACCGGCTTATTTGCACTGAGGGACACGACGACGGCGACCGGACCGCTCCGGCACAGTTCTCTGGCGGCAGCCATATCTCAAAGGTCGTCGAAGGTTCGCTGGGAAGCAGCAGCCTCCTGACTCCACGATGGAGACCGTTGGTGAATATCTAGAATCTGGGTGTCACGACGAGCCCCGATGTTCTCTCACGGGTTCTTCGACACCAAGGAACCATAAAAAGAAGGAAGTCATCATCATCATCATCATCACGTCACTGTGTAGCGAGGGGACGCACATGGGCGCCAAGTGTGGCAACTTTGAGTTCGGCCGACAATGAGTTGAATCATGGGCTCGTCGTCTCCCTGTTCGTGACCGTGGTTTAAACAGGACCTCGGATGTCAGAGTCATTTATTGGATGTCGGCAATAATGTGTTGCATTGTTAACTAGCTAACGTTTGATATAATTGGTTGATGTACATTTCCCCAGATAGCTGGTATATTTATTTGTTGGCACCGAGCAGAGCCTAGAACGCTGGCTTTCCTTCCCTTTATAGCTTCCTTGTTGGACACTGGCTCTGCCCGTGGTAACGAGGGCGACCATTCGTTGCCATGACGACACTGACCCATTCTGCTCTTGTTCACTTATAGTTCATTTGAATGTGTGTTTTTTTTAACATTCACAATCAAGGCGCAAAAAACACTGTACAACCCTCGTTGTCTTAACTGACCGCCTGCTAGATGAGTACAGCCAACCTTTTGGATTCAAATGGTTTGTATTTCATGGTAACATAAAAAAAAATAAAAAGAAGAAGAAGAAGAAGAAGAAGAATTCAAATATGTTTCTCATTCAACCGAGTCTGCTTCTTCTGGTCCACTTCCTGATATTCACTAACGGTCTCCATCTTGATGCCTGCGTTACGTACATCTGAACAGGAATCGTCTCGAGTTTCACACACTAGTTGGCCTCGGGCTTCGGTGGGATGTTTGATGCGTTGCTAGTAGGGGTGTAAAGGTGCACGTATCCGTACCGAACCGAACAAGTCTCAGGGTGTACCGTACCGTACCGTACCGAACGCTGTGTAGTGTACCGAACGAATACAACGGTATTTTTTTCACAATCTAATATAATTATTATTATTTTAAAAAGTCGATTATTAATTTCAATATAGAATATTCGTCGACAGCCCCTACACGTACAATTAGTTACTGCACACTACATCACCGCTGAGTGGAACATGGAAAGCCAAACTTTCCCCCCCACTGTACCGAAAACCCGTACCGAACTTTGACTACAAAAACCGAGGTACGTACCGTACCGTGGTTTTTGTGTACCCTTACACCCCTAGTTGCTAGGCAACAGCCGTGGCGACGCTTCACTTCCTGTCTGGTTTCCGGGGGTTTGCCGCTGTGTGTTGGCTAATATCAAAACAAGGATATCGTCACAGTCCTGCCCTAATATGGGCTCAGCGTCCTCTTCTTCCAGTAAGAGTGGTCAGACCTCTTCCTGTGCTGTAGGCCAGTAGTGACCAGCTGACCAGGAGTCGGCCGCGGTCGCTCCTATAGGACGCCGTTAGCCACTCGAGCGACCCGTCCAGACGTACGCCGGCCAGGGCCCAAGGCGCCGGCGTGGGAGGTTCTTCATCGTGGGCCAAAGCCACAGGACAAAGCCATCGCAGTCTCTGACATCACAGACAGAGTTCTGTCCTTTCACACACACACACGCACGCACACGCACGCACGCACGCACACGCACGCACGCGCACACACACCAGACTTAACTGAAGACAAACCCTTGACCGGCTCTTCCTAATGTGCAGTTTAGGTAAAAACCAGTAAAAAAAAGAAAAAAATTAACTTTTGAGTACTTGTATTGTGTGTGTTCTTGTAGTATAATACATACTATGTGTATCTTAACCTGTGACTATTATCATGTATATAAAGATTAGAACAAGTCTTTCGGCTGGTGGTTGTTTTCTTTGCATCTCAAAGACGGGGGGGGGGAAGGCTCTCCAGAACGATGTGCCGCAGTCGGTGTCTGTGTGTGTCCTGTGTGTCTGTCCAGGTCGCCTGAATACTTTTACCAACGGATTTCCAGTTCCCGCGTTCGCGTTCTGCTGCTCTGATTGGCCCACTGACGTTTCTGGTCGCGCGGCCAATCGTGTGACGTCGGCAAGTTCTGCCACCGGTTAAGTTTAGCCGGCGACTCTTTAGAAGTTGGTTAAGGTTAGAGTTTGTCTTTAGAGCAGCGGGCGATAGAACGCCAGCCCTGATTCCAAACTCTATAACCTCAACCAACTTCGAAAGAGTCGCCTCCTAAGCTTAACCGGTGATAAACTAGGCGCTAGGTATAGTTTGCAGGCCGTTCGAGGCGGAAATGGGCGCACATGTCACGCGATTGGGCGCACATGATGTCACATGACCAGAAACGTCAGAGGGCCAATCAGATCGCACCAGAAACGTCAGTGGCCAATCAGATCACGGAACGCGAACGCGGAACTGGAAATCCGTTGGTAAAAGAATAGACGCGTCCAGGTCTCCCGTGTGTGTCCTGAGTGTCCAGGTCTCCTGTCATAGCTGTCAACATTGGCAGGAGAAAAAACTTGCACATTTTTGCCCCGCCCCCTCCCACCCGGCGCCGCCCCCTCCCAATGGAGCTGCCTCGTCGCTGCCATCTGCTGCTCAAAACCTGTGTTAAGGAAATTCACTATTATTTTACAGATTACTTTTGTTTTCCTACTTTAAGTGTAAATGCTATAAAAATACAGTAAATTACCTTTTATCAAAATATTAACCATTAAATAAAGGTTGTAATCTGTAAATGTATTTGATTTTACTGTAATTTGACAGTATTTGGAAACCATTGATGCCAGACATTTAGTTTTCTTGCAGCTTTTTTTCTTACAGTGTACAGTCAGTGAATCCTAAATCTCCACTAGGCAACCACTTAGGCCTAAAAAAAATAATGGTTTGTTTCCAGTTGCCGACCGACCCTGCCAATTTAGGTGCGACCCAATATATTTTATGAGTTTAAAAAAAAAATTATATTAAAAAAAAAATATATATATATATATCAATTTTGGAAAAAACTTGCCAATTCCGTGAACCGTGAACAGGGCGTGAAGAAGGTTGAAATACAGTACAATCCCGGGAAAAACGGGAGTGTTGACAGCTATGCGGGTCCTGTGTGTCCTGAGTGTCCAGGTCTCCTGTGTGTCCTCTGGTAGACACTGTGCTCCAGCTCAGGTCCCCTGTGGCTCCGGGGGGCCAAACAGCCAGGAGTCTTAATTAACCTCCACCTGTCTAGTGTTGGTCCTCCTGGCATTATTTCCTACAGCTTCCTTTAATTACCTAAGATGCCTTTTTAATCAAGCTCGTACACACGTCCTGTGGTGGACAAGATGGCTGTTTTTCTAATGGGACTGTTTCACTTAAACGCCTATCTTATTTGTCACAAACTGGAAGTCAATTCAATCTGGTTTGAAAAGCACTGTTTTTGGTTTTTGAGTTATTGGGAGGTAGAGATTGTTAGCGTTTGTTAACTATTTAGAAGGACTACGTTAGATTAGATTTGATTCAAAGGTATTGTCGTTATACAGGACAATTAGCGTGTGTTAACTATTTAGAAGGACTACGTTAGATTAGATTTGATTAAAAGGTATTGTCGTTATACAGGACAATTAGCGTGTGTTAACTATTTAGAAGGACTACGTTAGATTAGATTTGATTAAAAGGTATTGTCGTTATACAGGACAATTAGCGTTTGTTAACTATTTAGAAGGACTACATTAGATTAGATTTGATTCAAAGGTATTATCGTTATACAGGACAATTAGCGTTTGTTAACTATTTAGAAGGACTACGTTAGATTAGATTTGATTCAAACGTATTGTCATTATACAGGACAAGTACAGTACAACGAAAAGACGTTTGGCATCCAACCAGAGTGCAAATGTAGCAGTGAAGTGCAACAGCAATATACAATGCACAGGTGATTAAACTGGGTATAAAATATACAAATTAGTACTACTGAGTGTAGTGCTAATCAGATGTATGTACAGAATTGTAGTATTAATATGTACAGTGATACAGGTATAAAGACACTATGGTAGTAAGTCATACTGGCCAGCAGTGTAACTAGTAAGAGTAGGATATGTACAGATATAGATAGTATCTACAGATATGTAAAAGGACTATGTGCAGGTAATTACAGACAGGTGTGGATAGATATGTGGTGAGAATAAATATATATATATAATATATATATAATTCCGTGAACCGTGAACAGGGCGTGAAGAAGGTTGAAATACAGTACAATCCCGGGAAAAACGGGAGTGTTGACAGCTATGCGGGTCCTGTGTGTCCTGAGTGTCCAGGTCTCCTGTGTGTCCTCTGGTAGACACTGTGCTCCAGCTCAGGTCCCCTGTGGCTCCGGGGGGCCAAACAGCCAGGAGTCTTAATTAACCTCCACCTGTCTAGTGTTGGTCCTCCTGGCATTATTTCCTACAGCTTCCTTTAATTACCTAAGATGCCTTTTTAATCAAGCTCGTACACACGTCCTGTGGTGGACAAGATGGCTGTTTTTCTAATGGGACTGTTTCACTTAAACGCCTATCTTATTTGTCACAAACTGGAAGTCAATTCAATCTGGTTTGAAAAGCACTGTTTTTGGTTTTTGAGTTATTGGGAGGTAGAGATTGTTAGCGTTTGTTAACTATTTAGAAGGACTACGTTAGATTAGATTTGATTCAAAGGTATTGTCGTTATACAGGACAATTAGCGTGTGTTAACTATTTAGAAGGACTACGTTAGATTAGATTTGATTAAAAGGTATTGTCGTTATACAGGACAATTAGCGTGTGTTAACTATTTAGAAGGACTACGTTAGATTAGATTTGATTAAAAGGTATTGTCGTTATACAGGACAATTAGCGTTTGTTAACTATTTAGAAGGACTACATTAGATTAGATTTGATTCAAAGGTATTATCGTTATACAGGACAATTAGCGTTTGTTAACTATTTAGAAGGACTACGTTAGATTAGATTTGATTCAAACGTATTGTCATTATACAGGACAAGTACAGTACAACGAAAAGACGTTTGGCATCCAACCAGAGTGCAAATGTAGCAGTGAAGTGCAACAGCAATATACAATGCACAGGTGATTAAACTGGGTATAAAATATACAAATTAGTACTACTGAGTGTAGTGCTAATCAGATGTATGTACAGAATTGTAGTATTAATATGTACAGTGATACAGGTATAAAGACACTATGGTAGTAAGTCATACTGGCCAGCAGTGTAACTAGTAAGAGTAGGATATGTACAGATATAGATAGTATCTACAGATATGTAAAAGGACTATGTGCAGGTAATTACAGACAGGTGTGGATAGATATGTGGTGAGAATAAATATATATATATAATATATATATGGTATATACAGCATTTGTACATGCTATCATACTACATCATGCTAAGCTAAATGGTGCATTTATATAGCAGCTTTTATCCAAAGCACTTTACAATTTGTTCCTCACATTTTACCCATCCACACACCGACGGCGGAGGAAACCATGCAAGGTGCCAACCTGCTCATCGGGAGCAATTAGGGGTTAAGTGTCTTGCTCAAGGACACTTCGACACGACACGCTGCCCGGGAGGAGCAGGAATTGAACCGGGAACCTCCGGATTACCAGACGACTGCTCTACCTCCTGAGCCACTGACAGGGTTATAAGGATTATGCAGGTGTATAAGTAAGTATATAGGGGGGTTATATGCAGGTATATTCAGACCAATATGGATATATATATATATATGCTGTAATATAAGGATATAATAAGTTTGGCTGAACGGGCCACTCTCTGCAGTCTGCTGCGGTCGTGTGCGGTGCTATTCCCAAACCAGGAGGTGATGTTACCAGTCAGGATGCTCTCTATTGTGCACGAGTAGAAGGATCTTCTGACTCACTTTGAACTTCCTTAGGCGCCTGTGGCTTCGAATACACTAGACTCATCATCATACAACGTTTTCTCTAAACTTCTCTCATCATTCTTGGAGTCTTTCCATGAATCTGGAGGCACAGAGATGTGTTGCATTAGGGCAGTAAAGGTGCAGGATTATTTTATTACCCCCCCCGTCCCCCCGTCATGAATCATTGCCTCCAAAGACCTTTATTGAGGTGTAATTATATGCCAGTGACGCTGAGGCCATTTATAGGCGTATATATAAAAGAAAATGCAGGATGCTGCGTTAACAAGCAACATTCGTTTTCCATACATTATGCTTAAACGTACATCTTACAGCAGCCAAGTTCAATATAGAATCAAAGTAGCTTCCCCCCCCCCCCCTGGTTACACGGTTATATATACTGTACATCAACCATTTTCTCCTCTCCAGTCTCCAAATGGTCCGATTTCCACTTATCTGTGGAGGGTGCGTCATAAAATATGCACAGGCTTTACTTATTAATGTACCTTTTTTTTGTAAATGTTCTGCTTGGAGCAGCGTACAGTACGTGCACCTCTCGGGTCCCTGGGCTTCTCTGACTCACTCTTGGAAGTGCAGCGTCTGCACACTTATGTAAACACACGGCGCGTGAGCTAGCGCCGCAGGAGGACGCTAGAGACAGAAACCGCAGGCTCTCCGACCCGCGCCTGTTCTTCTAGCGTCAGTAGCCAGCCGGCTACACGTCTCTCTCGGAGTGTTTGCACCGACGTCGCGGTTTGGTCAGTAACCCGGCGGGTGCGCAGCCATTGGGGAGATACTGGGATTTTATTAAACATCAGAATGGATTTCATCAAACTGAGTAAACATGTGGCACAATTTAAAAAGCAGTTAAAAAAAATACACATTCGAAAAATACAGAAATGAGTATAGTGAGGATAAACAAAATTATGTTATATTGTGTATGTAGTGATGTACTATATTCACCGCTGTCAAGTGAATCATGTTTTTCATTGTAAACTTTTAATATAAGTAAAAATAATATTCTATATTGCAATATACTCAATTATGTAAATTCTAGTCATATTAATGGAAGAACAAATACAAATGTAAGGGGGTAGGGATCAATAAGCTAAGCTTCCCTCTACTCCTTTTTTTTGGACATGTCTGCCAACCAAACTCATTGCTCTTTTGTTTATAATTCCTGTTTTTTCTTTGTTCTTTTTTTTTAAATGTTTTTTTTTCTTTGTTGTTATGATTGTTTGTTCTGACGGATCAAGACACTGTGAGTTGGTTGAAGAAATAAGAAGAATAACATGTCCAAGAAATAAACTTTTCATTAATTCATTCATTCATTCATTCATTCATTCATTCATTAATTCATTCATTCATTCATTCATTCATTCATTCATTCATTCATGTTCGATTTAAGTCGATTTTAGGGATGTCGAAACCACATAAAAGTTCAGGAAAGTGTGTGGAAGCTGCTAGAACCTACAGAGAAGGACTTAGTCGGCAGGAAAGGGCGCGATATTATGATGAACTCAGAGTAATAGGTGGTGAAGATCCGTGCGAGCTGGCTCCTTCATCTTGGAGCTACGACCCGACAATTCGGCCTTCTATGGCCCATCCCGACACAGTGAACCACCTCGTTTTTTCACCAAGCCCATACACGGATGAAGACATTACATCTTACAAAGGGTTGGATGCCTACAACCAGATGGTGTGTGGATGGGTGAGCGAGGCACAGTAACAGCTCATCGATGACATGTGTATAGCGAAAGCCAAGGCAGGTGATTTAATAACGTTTCTAGATCAACTGATCTTTACATTTGAATTGTTTTTTTTCTAATAGTCTACTAGTCCACATTTTTTGGATCGAAATGCTGATCGGTACTTTGGTAGTTCGTTCAGACGGGAGAGGAGAGGAGAGGAGAGGGGGTGTTCGCCTCCTTTCCTCAGACAATATTTTGCACTCTTCTCCCTGATTTGTAATAGCTTTTGGCAATCTGAAATCCTCCAAATGCTTTTCCCGGTCGGACCGATTAGTACAGCCAAGAACACACAATTAGTACTAATAAAATAATAGTAAATAAGTAGAAGGTCCTGGGTTTGAAGGTTGGGAACCAGGTTGCCGCGTTGCCAGGTGGGGTATCTCCCGGGCCTTTCTGTGTGGGGTTCTCCCCGTGCTCGCAAGGGTTTCCCCTCCCGATAAGATAAACCCAATGGAAAAACATGCAGAACAGATCGCTGACGCTGTCACGTCCCTGACGAAGACGGACAGGAGCACTTGGATTGGTCCCCGGGGCGACTCATCGGCGACTCAGTGCATGTGTGTGTTCCTGTGGGTAACCTGTGTGTGTGTGACAATTAAAGACTTCTTAGCATTTTTATTTTTGTTTCTCATTTCTCATTCATCTCGTAATCAAGTCAACACATAGCACAACACATTGATTCGTACATAACACGTTATTTTAACATAGGCCTGGATTGTTTACCAAGACCAGAGAAAGGATGCAATATTTTCTAAAATCCTTTAGGAAAGGGTTCATTCAACTTTTCAGTTTATTGAAGATGTGTATACATATTTTCACAGTCAATAGGATTTAAAATGTGTAACCAAACCAGAGGATTCTCTGGAAGGACAGGAGACACAGGATGTAGGCAAGGAGGTCCTGGGTTCAAACCCCAGCAGGGGGCCTGACTGTGTGGATGTCTCACCCTGTGTTTGCGTTGGTTTTCCTCCCACACCAGGTATATCCTGCCGGTGCCCTTGAGCAAGGTACTGGCATTACAACTGGAGTTGGTCCCCGGGTGCCGCACTGTGTGGCTGCCTGCCCACTGCTCCTAAATAGTTAGGATGGGTCAAATGCAGAGGACAAATTTACCCAAGGTAAAAAGAGGACGAATTGAATAAAGGTACAATTTAACTTAATTTAACATAGATTACATCCATACGTATGATAGGCTACATACTGTATACATATATATGTATATATATATATATATACTGTGACATATCTCCTCCCCCCTCCTTTGGATATGTGAAGGACGGGAGATATGTCCGTCACGGAAGGAGTAGAGTAAATTAGGTAGCTGATTAGTACTGATAGAACACACCTGCGCATAATTAGTTGACACACATCTCACACGCACACACCCCAGACACCCACACTACAAATACACTAGGAGAGTTGAGTTGAGCGGAGTAGGAGTTGGTGTTGTGTTATTGAGAGGGAGAGAGATTGAGTATTCAGAGTTGTGACGATGAGAGGTAGTGAGAGGTGAGGAGAAAGCGAGATAGGTGTTCTTTGTGTACTGGACCCTGGACTGGCTGAGATTCCCCCTTGTGTACTGACCCTGGACCGGACGACTACCCTGAGTATTGAACCATCCTTTTTCTGTACAAGGGCCTGTTTTGTGTTTTTGACCATTCTCTTGCTTATCAAACTGGATTCTTGCTTTAATTCAATAAATATTCTTATTGATTGATATTGCTCTTGTGTGGACCTTTTGAATTTGTTTGTATTTGAACCGTGGCCAATTCGTCACAATACATACACATACTGTATATACATACATATATTGTGACGAGCCTGGTGTTCAGACTCGTCACGGTTTAAAAACAAACAAATTCAAATGTCCACACAAGTGCAATATCAATAAATATGTATTGATTTACAGGCAGAATAATAGTACGATGGGCAAATAGAATGGTCGTAAACACAAAAACAGGCTCTTGTACAAAAAAGGGATTGTTCAATACTCAGAGTAGTCGTCCGGTCCAGGGTCAGAACACAAGGGGGTTTCAGAGCCAGTCCAGGGTCCAGTACACAATGAACACCTTCTCACCTTCACCTCTCCTCTCGTTACCTCTCACCTCGCAAAACTCCGTACACAAACAATCTCTCTCTCAATACAATAACTCCAACCTCACCTCCACTCACTCAACTCTCTCTATCCTAGTGTATTTGTAGTGTGTGTGTCTGGGGTGTATGCGTGTGAGATGTGGGTGAACTAATGATGCACAGGTGTGTTCTATCAGTACTAATCAGCTACCTAATTGTTTCCACTCTTTCCGTGGGAGTAATATCTCCCGTCCTTCATATATCCATGAGAGGGGGGTTGATATCTGCCACAATACATATAAACATACACATATATACATACATATATATATACATATAAACATACACATATATACATACATATATATACATATACACATACACATATATACATACATATAAACATACATATATATATATACATATAAACATATACATATATACACACATCATTTAACCCTTTCACTGCCGCACTACCAAAACGGTTAACCCTTTCACTGCCACACGACAGCCGGTTAACCGGTGACCGTCAGTTGTGTGATAGTAAAGGGTTAACCTTCTGTCGTGTGGCAGTGAAAGGGTTAATACAAGCCCTCTTGCTTGCTCATCCTTTTGTCCTTAGTTTGTTGTTCATCAGTTTGAAGACCCTCTCACACATCAATCCCAACCACGCCATCAAGGAGGAGATGAGGGCTCTTATCTGGCCCAGTTTAGCATCTGACATAACAGATGAGTGTGTGTTCAGCTGCAATCTAGCAGTCAGGGAGAGAGAGAGAGAGAGAGAGAGAGAGAGAGAGAGAGAGAGAGAGAGAGAGAGAGAGAGAGAGAGGCCCGCCCGGTTGCCTCTATACTTTAGGCGACTGGATTTGATTTTATAAAACACTTTATTTACACACCAATACTACAAGGGATCCAACAATACAATCAAACAAATACCTCACATCTCAGCAAAAAAAAAAAAAAACTGCAAACTCCAACAACACAACCACGAAACCCCAAAAAAAACCTAGGCACATTCACATGAAAACATCGCAGAATGCCAACTCCTCATCCACCACCGAGCAAATAACCTCCTTGTAACACCACTGTTCCACAAAAGTATCTACATTTTTCATCTCTTTATTAAATAAGAACAACATTATATTTGTTCACTTGCTTTAATCCGCGAAATGACAATAATCAAACAAGTCACGAGCCGGGGGAAGTGTGTGTCTGTTTACATCAGAGCAGTAGCCTAACTACTTCCCTTTCCGGTGCGTGCACCAATCTACGTAACCGGAGTGCAATATTCCCTATCTCCTCCCAAGTCTTTTTTTTTTTTTTTTTTTAATCTTTCTTCCCCTCCTTTTTCCCGATTTTTCTCCCATCCCACCCTTCCTGGTTGTTGCGTACTTTCCCCTACTGTTGGGCCACACTATCTCTCCTCAGTTCCAACCCTCGCTGAGCAGGCGCCCCGACCGAACTGTAGGGGTCGCTGTCCACAACGCCCAGGACCCACCCTTCAGCTTTCCCACCCCCTGATACAGCCAATTGTATCAGTGTGAGGGGCCAGCCAAGCTGATAGCAACGCCGGGAGCTGGATTCGAACAGGCGAATCCTAGTGTCTCCCGGTGTTGGTGACGAACGTAGTAGTCTCCGTGCGCCACCTGCCCCCCCCCTCCTCCCGAGTCTTTAACACGACTATAAATAAATATAAAAAAATAATATAATAATAAAACAAAAACAATCCTAGAACAGTAATACTGCAACAGCAAACAGTAAACAGCAGAGTCAAGTGCACCGGTTGCGAACCAACAAGCATAGCATACAACATGAGCACCACCCACGTAAAGTCAGTCCATCGAAGAGTCACTGTGCGAAGACGATGACGACAAAGTTCTTGGGGCTATAATCACTGACAGCAACGCTGAAGAGCCAGATGATGATGATGGTGATGCACCGCTATAGATAACGGATTTGCAGACGAGGTCAAACACATAATGAGCTTTGTTGGAGTTGAATCTGACGCGAGCCACGAACACGAAATGGAAAGACTTTTGCAATTCACTTGTAAATGCGCCCAGAGTGATAAAAGAAAATGAGAAGTTTGTTCACCGCTCGTGTATCTGTATCACAAGATTGGACCGTGATGAAATTTACAAAAGGCGATACGAGATAGCTGCATTAGAAGAGGAACAGAAAGACCTGATTATTATGGCTCAGCTCCAGGCTTTTGGTAGAAGGGTCGAATGGACAGCTGGAAATAAATCTATTTCCAAAAAAAAAAAAAAAAAAACGCGCCTACACGCACTACTTCTTTGGCGCTGTGCAAATCTGCCGTGAAACTTTTCTCTTCATCCATAGGTAAGTGTCTTTTGATTTGTCCCACAATTCAATTTACTCAAATTAATCAAATTAGGCACATGTGTTTGTTTACATGTAAGCATGCACGTTAGGCACAATTTGTTTACATGTCTCAGCTGGCATTTCTAATGTTGGTTTTAACATTGAGACAGTAATATTCTCGCCATCTGTTTCTATTGAGACAGTATTCTCTCTCTCTCTCTCTCTCTCTCTCTCTCTCTCTCTCTCTCTCTCTCTCTCTCTCTCTCTCTCTCTCTCTCTCTCTCTCTCTCTCTCTCTCTCTCTCTATCTCTCTCTCTCTCTCTCTATCTATCTGTAGCTCTGATCTTTACATTGATTTGTATAGGTTTTATAGTCCTGGGCCCTATTCCCCGTACCTGGTTCAACTACTGTAAGTCGATCAAAAGTCCCATTATCCAGATTCAATTAACCTGATGTTTGAATCCGCGCTTTCCCTGTTCCTCGAACCCTGATTCAGTCTCGTTCATTCGAATCAGACTTGATACTCAGGATAATTGCACGCAGCCGCCTCAGCTGAAAAGACAGCAGATGTCGATCGCAGAAATCCTGATTTTCTAACGGCATTGATTGATTGATTGATTGATTGATTTAAAACTTTATTAACAGATTGCAGAATGGGTACAATACAGTACGGCTCAATACAGAGTCCATTCTCTTCGGTTCAAATAACAAACTCAGCAAGACCGACGGCTTCTCAGTTACAGTGGGTGACAATATTGTCACAAGGAAAGATGAAATTACCTACCTGGGTTCCATCCTAGAGGCTAATCTCTCCTGTGACAAAATGGCATCCAATGTAATAAAAAAAGTCAACCAACGAACTCGATTCTTGTACCGGATCTCCTCTCTGGTAAACAAGAATACCCTGAAGACTCTGGCAGGAGCACTCATTCAGGGGTACTACGACTATGCTTGCACCTCATGGTACCAAAGCACCTCAAAGGCGCTAAAAACAAAATTACAAACATCTCAAAACAAACTGGTCAGACTACTGCTTGACCTTACTCCTAGAACCCACCTCACCCCTGCCCACTTTGACAACCTAGGATGGCTTAGAGTAGATGACAGAGTACAGCAACTTGCAATGGGCCTGGTCTACAAGATACACTACACGACCAAGGTACCCATGTACATGGCAAAATACTTCCCAAAGGTCAGTGAATACCACGATCACAACACCAGAGGGAGCTCCACAAATCATGTTAAACCCAGATTCGGCTCAAATAAGGGACTAAACACGTTTCGCAATTATGCCACATCAATGTGGAACGCCCTACCCAAAGCTGTAAAGGAATGTGGATCACTACCCACTTTCAAAACCTCTCTCAAGAGACACCTACGGGAGACTGCAATTCAACACTGGCCCCTGTAAATATCCTAACCCAACCCCCTCCAATGTACAGTCATTTACCTAGTATGGTTTTGTCAATAGTCCAATGTACAATTTTGTTTGTTTGTACAGAGTCTCCCCCCCCTCAATGTACAGTTTTGCTTGTTTATACAGTGTGCCCCCCCCCCCCCCCCCCCCCAACCACCTCCAATGTAAATTACCCAGTATGGTTGTCAATATCCCAGTGTACCCAACCCCCCCCACCCAACCTCCTCCAATGTACAGTTTCTACGTCAAATGTATATACTCCCTTTTCTTGACTCCTTCTGTATCACAAACAGTACTGTATTTGCAAATCTGGTATGTCATAAATGTATAGATGTAGCAGTACTGACTATCTGTATGTCATGTATGTCATATATGTCCTGATGAATTGAAAATGGGGGACCCTGGTGGAAACAAGACGAAAGTCTTTCTCTGGTCTGCATCCCCTTAACAATTGTGTGTATTGAGCTGTACTGTATTGTACCCATTCTGCAATCTGTTAATAAAGTTTTCAATCAATCAATCAATCAATCAATAGCCTCGTCGACAAGTTAAATGCATAATCTATAGGCAAATTTTAAGTCCCTCATTACCCCAATTAATCAGATTATATTTCTTTAAATGTGCTGCTGGCAGTAGGCTTAATGGAATGAATAATCAAATGAGATCTTGCTAGCGAAAATAATTAGTTCAACTCTTTCAGAATAAGGATAAAAACAAGCCCAAATAGTATATCTAATTGATACGAATTATATTATGAGGATATCTGTACTGTATGTGCTTAGGTATTATGTACTATATAAATACATGGTTCCCAAAGAGAGGCTTGGAGGGAGGCTTGCACGCAGTTACACTATTAATCAGGTTTTAATCTGTTTCAGATACATAATCCATATATGCATTGAATTGATTACCCTTTGGTTTATACCAGTGACACCTCATGTTCATCATCAGATAACAGTGCTTGAAAAGATAAATGCATTTTCTCAAATTCATTCATCAAAAACGTCAAAGGCTCATTCAATTTATCAAGTCACGTCACGTCATCAAATCCATCAAACAGCGCATCTCCTCATATATTTTAAACCCAGTTACAATATCACAATAACATGTGACACTGTCACAGTGACAGTGATACAATTAAACACTCCACAGATTCAGATTCCTCATAATTCATATCCATAATCCGCGCATAGACGCTTCATATGCTTGAATGAAACACAATCCGGGCACTCCGTTAAGCAAATACACAGCGAAGAATATGAAACTAATCAGACTCAGAGCCAAACGCCTGATAGGTTTCATTAATTAAAAATATCCCTGCGGGATTCACATTTGCAATGATCCGTTTAGTCCATTATTAAAATAACTGTGTGTGTCGCGAGCGCCGTATCCGTATAACTATGACGTGCATTATTTAGGACAAAGTAAATTTAGTATCAGCATTTTAGGTCTATTATTTTACATTTCAAAAGCCCCCGAAGCACAAAAACATAATTCAGAATGGTATAATGGGATGTAGACTGTGATAATTATTTCAGGAAGCGAGCTGGCATTTCTTTGCGAGGGTGTGGCCATGGTTCATCCAGCTAACTGAACTAAACCCTGCTCCGGAGCAGGTTCAAACTTTCTGATCTGTTACCATAGCGACTTAGAAAATCCGACGTCGGGGAACGGAAATGTCTGGCCTAAGTCAAGCTATGCTGAAAATTATCCGGCTAACTCAGTTAGCCAGGTACGGGGAATAGGGCCCAGGATGTAATATTGTTTTTGTTTATGTTTAATCTTTTTCCAAGATGGTCTTTGGTTTCTGCATTCTTCATTCACGATTATTACAATCACAATACAGCAATTCTTCTTGAAAACAATCATGTAGACTGGGTGTGGTACAGGTACTTGTGATGATGATGATGATGATGATCTAACTATCTCTCTCTGTCTCCCCCTCCCCTCTTCTCTCCAAAGAATTGGTAAGGATCGCTTGATAGCAATTACCAAACACATGGCCGAAAATGGCACGTGTGTTCGCACTAAGAAGCGAGCGCCACGCAACAACAAGCATTTCATACAATTTGAGGACATCGAAAAAGTAGTTCGATTCGTATCGAATTATGCAGAAGACCATGCAATGCACCTACCAGGACGCCAACCACACCAAAAAAGAACTTTACCGCTCAGCTGTTACCGTCTTTCGTCACGAAGGCATCTGTGTGGCGTTTATATACCCAGGCAATGCCAGTTGGTAGGTTTAAGCATTGTCAAATAAAAACAAAGCTTGAAAATGAATGACAAATTGTGCTACATTGAGCTTGTCTCATGTCTTCTTATTAATCTTTCAGGCCAGCGAGCAGTGGGCCTGTCCACATTTAAGTCCCTTTGGAGGCAATTACTGCGTCATATCACATCAATCAGACCAATGTCTGATCTTTGCTGGGTGTGTCAGAAGAACAATTATCTGGTTAGTGAACATCACAGTGTTATGAACTTTGAACTGCAACTTCTGTATGAAAAGTGCTATACAAATAAAGTGTATTATTATTATTATTATTATTATTATTATTATTATTATTATTATTATTATTATTATTATTATTATTATTATTATTATTATTATTATTATTAATATTAATATCATCCTTTACTTAACTCTCCCAGGTTTACAGAAGTGCCAATCTGCCAGAGGCTGAGAAGTCTGCGAAGCTGAAGCAGCAGGAGCAACATTTACGCATGTAACCTCCGAGAGGGCTGCCTACAACGCCATGCTTAAAGCCGCCAAGGAGATCCGTGATGGTCTTTCTCTGGGTGGTCATGTGCCACCGGCAAGTAAGCCCATGACAATGCATTACAGTTTCGACTACGCTCAAAGGGTGACTACATACCAAGCCCTCTTTCACAACCCAATCCTGTTATAATTGTTATAACTACTGCATTGCTCCCTTTTTTTCTTTCTAAAATCCTTATTCATTTATTGCAGGTGCACTACCCTGCAATAAGTGAACACTCTTGATGAGATTGCAGCAGTCGTAAGGGACAGCTCAGTGGCTGGAGTCAACATACCACAGCTAGTAGGAAAGGAAGATGGCACTGTAATCGTGCAGTCCTACAACTGGCAGGAACATCTGGGGTGTCACGATGGGGTTAGGTAGAATGCAATAATACAGAAAGGGAAGGAATGGAGGAGGCAGAGACGAGGAGTGAAGCTTGGAGAATGAAGTTTACTGTAGAATCCAGTGCAATACAAGGAAAATACAGAAACTAAATAACAAACTTCACAATACAAAACAACAAACACTAAGACTTACTAGAGGGAGAACGGTGTGACACGACGTGGAGGAACAGGGGGTAACTGGAGGAATGTCGCCACAACGAAGGGGAGACAGACAGACACCTAAATACCCAGACTAATTAGCAATTAAGAACACCTGGCCAACACAGAATCACAAACAACACCTAGACAATAAGCAAAGCACAACTAAACACAACTAAACACAAAAGCAACTCCTAACAACCCAAAACAGTGTATGACATCACACCAGGGAAGGGAAAGACAATGACAGTACACACCATGACACCACATTAATCAAACTATTAATTATAGTTAACACAGTAGTCAGGATGTCCAGTGTACTGGAGCGCACCGATTGTTTGTCACCACTAGAGGGTGGTAGGGCGCCAATGTCAGGCCGAGGGCCAATGTCAGATAGAGGGCATTGCCCAAAGTTAGGTGGAGGGTACTGCCCAGTGTTACCATCCTGCCCAGTCCAGCCAGGACCGGGCCTAGGATCCTGACAGTACCCCCCCCTCAACGGGTGGCTTCCAGACACCCGAAAACAACGTCCATAAGCAGGTGAGGGAGGAAGCCGGAACCCCGGAGAGGACCCAGGGAGAGGACCCGAAGACGAGGGACCAGGAGGCTGAACAAAAAACCCAGGAGGGGCATAGCAGCCAGGGGGGTAGAAAACGGGCGCAGATGCCCGGAGAGGGGGGGTGGGGATGGGAACAGAGGCCCGGGGAGGAGGACTGGACCTGGAAACAGAGGTCCGACGAGGGGGGGTGGGGATGGGCACCGAGACCCGGGGAGGGGGGCAGAACCTGAGAACCGAGGCCCGACGAGGAGGGCTGGACCTGGGAAGCGAGGCCCGACGAGGGGGGGTGGGTACAGGTGTAGAAGCCCGGGAAGGGGAGCTGGACCCTGGAGCCGGATCCCGGACGAGAGGCCCTCCAGCCGCCGGACTAGGGACCGGTTCAGGAGAGCCGGAATGGAGGTGCGGCGGCGACGACCCCCGGAGCAGGATCCCACGCAGGCCCCGGCGAAGACCACGGCGAAGACCCCGGCGGAGACCACGGCGAGGACCAGGACGCCGATCACGGCGCAGAGCTGGACCAGACGGGGAGCCAGGATCCGTCGAAGAGCCGGGAGCCGGCACGGCAGCCGGACCAGGTGGAGAGGCCGGGCAGGGCGTGGAGACCGGATCGGTCCCGGCGGCGAGGCGTGGTGTAGGATCCGGGGATGAGGAGCCAGGACCCAGAGCTGAGGCTGGACTGGGCGTGGAAGCTGGACCAGCTGTGGAGGCCTTACTAGCCATACTAGCCTCGGGGGCTAGGCTAACTGTGGGCCCTGGACTCACTGTGGGAACTGTGCTAGCTGAAAATGCCTGGCTAGCTTGGGACATCTGGTCCGTCTCAGGTACTAGGCTCACCCTGAACCTGGAGCCTAGTCTGGCAGTGGAGACTGTGCTAGCTGGAGACATCTGGTCTGTCTCCGCTACCAGGCTCACCCTGAACTTGGAGCCTAGGTTGGCAGTGGGCGTCTGGTTAGCTACTGTAGCGGGGCTAACAGGCGGGGTTGTGCTAACTGGGGACGGCCGGTTAGCTATTGGGACGGGGCTAACGGGCGGAGCTATGTTAGCTGGGGATGCCTGGCTAGCTTGGGACATCTGGTCCGTCTCCGGTACTAGGCTCACCCTGAACCTGGAGCCTAGTCTGGCAGTGGAGACTGTGCTAGCTGGAGACATCTGGTCTGTCTCAGATACTAGGCTCACCCTGAACCTGGAGCCTAGTCTGGCAGTGGAGACTGTGCTAGCTTGAAACGGCCGGTTAGCTATTGAAACGGAGCTAACGGGCGGAGCTAGGTTAGCTGGGAGTGGCTGGTTAGCTCTTGACACTAAGCTAACCGGCGGAGCTATGTTAGCTGTGGACGTCTGGTTAGCTGTATGAGCGGAGCTAACGGGTAGAGCTGTACCAACTGGGGACGTCTGGCCATCTATAGTGGCGGAGCTAACAGGAGGAGCTGTGCTAACGGGGAACAGCCGGTCAGCAATTGGCACGAAGCTAACGGGCGGAGCTAGGTTAGCTGGGAGTGGCTGGTTAGCTAATGGCATGAAGCTAACGGGCGGAGCTAGGTTAGCTGAGAGTGGCTGGTTAGCTATTGGCATGAAGCTAACGGGCGGAGCTAGGTTAGCTGGGAGAGGCTGGTTAGCTCTTGACACTAAGCTAACCGGCGGAGCTAGGTTAGCTGTGGACGTCCGACCGGCGATGGACATCCGAGCAACCTCAGCGGCTGTGGGAGGATCTAGGCTGACCGTAAGCCTGAGAACAGTCGGCAGGCTAGCTACACTAGCCTTCGGCTTATGCTTCTCCATGAGGACCGCAATATGTTCAGCCATCTCCCACATCGCCGTCTGCAGTGTCGGGTTCTCAGTGGCGACCTGGTCGATCTTCCGGAGTAGGAACCCCCATTTGGCCAGTGAGTAACTCTTCATGTCACCGGCCATCAGGGCCAGGACAACGGTGATGGTATCGCTTGCCTTTCCTGCTGCATTCGTTAATGTTGGTGGCGACATTCTGTCACGATGGGGTTAGGTAGAATGCAATAATACAGAAAGGGAAGGAATGGAGGAGGCAGAGACGAGGAGTGAAGCTTGGAGAATGAAGTTTACTGTAGAATCCAGTGCAATACAAGGAAAATACAGAAACTAAATAACAAACTTCACAATACAAAACAACAAACACTAAGACTTACTAGAGGGAGAACGGTGTGACACGACGTGGAGGAACAGGGGGTAACTGGAGGAATGTCGCCACAACGAAGGGGAGACAGACAGACACCTAAATACCCAGACTAATTAGCAATTAAGAACACCTGGCCAACACAGAATCACAAACAACACCTAGACAATAAGCAAAGCACAACTAAACACAACTAAACACAAAAGCAACTCCTAACAACCCAAAACAGTGTATGACATCACACCAGGGAAGGGAAAGACAATGACAGTACACACCATGACACCACATTAATCAAACTATTAATTATAGTTAACACAGTAGTCAGGATGTCCAGTGTACTGGAGCGCACCGATTGTTTGTCACCACTAGAGGGTGGTAGGGCGCCAATGTCAGGCCGAGGGCCAATGTCAGATAGAGGGCATTGCCCAAAGTTAGGTGGAGGGTACTGCCCAGTGTTACCATCCTGCCCAGTCCAGCCAGGACCGGGCCTAGGATCCTGACACTGGGGCCTTACTTCAAGCCACTGCCACAGATCAAGCAGTACCAGCACTTTAGGTGGGTGTGGTCACTGTGTGTTGTGTATTTACTGTAATTAATTATTCACACTTTAGTGCAAAGAATGTCATTGGCAAATGATACAAATGCATTGATATTGTTATGTGCCCTGTACTAACGTTTCACTTTATTATTGCAGCTTTGATTCCAAGGAACCTGGTGTGGTTGTGGCAAAGATGTCTACTGATGGCGCTGAAACCAGATTCCAGCTGCTCCGTGACGTCCGTGTCCTGCCGCCTATAGATGGACTTCCTGTGCTGCCACCACTGGGACTGGACTCTGCAAGACAACACTATCTGTTCCACAAGATCAGAGAGTTCTGTGATGATAAAGCCCAAGACATCACATGCCCAGCACCAGCCAAAGTATCCAGCAGCGGTTCAAAAAGACCACAGTGATCACTCTGGAGAGGCCATCAGAACATTGAACATTGACTTTAGCATGTCTATTTTATCCTGCCTATTTTTTTACCTGTTTATTATGTCTATTTTATTAGTTTATTAGTATTACTGCACAATCAAAGTGGGCATGGCCACCCGCATTTCACTGTATGCCCTGGTGTGTATGTGAATAAATCTTGTGTTATTTTAAATGATAATAAAATCTTGAAACTTGATTTGTCTTGTTTACATCAGGGTCCCCCATTTCCCATTTACATTTAGTCATTTAGCTGAACGCTTTTATCCACTTTTAGACTTACAAGGTCTGTACGACAAGTCATCAGGAAGGGCACAACTCTATCAGCTGAGTAACAATGTTCATCAAAGTGTTGAGTGCTACAGTGTAGGTTAGTATATTAGGACAAGTGTATATAATATCTATCCCCAATAAAGTCCAATATGTCCAAAACTTTGCTGCCCACATGCTCACCTTCACCCGTCGCTCTGATCACATGACCCCTGTCCTCCACGACCTCCACTGGCTTCCGATCAAATACAGGATACATTTTAAAATACTTCTCATCACTGTTACGGTGGAGGTAGGTAGAATTTACGTATAAAAAATGTCATATATGTCATATATGTCATATATTATACGTCTATACCAGCACCTGCTAGACTAGAATAGGCTGTCATTAGCCTACTATGTAGCCTAAGCTACTGATTATAAATGCACAACACTGTGCAATATTACACTTAATGTAGACTTCTGTATATTTGTACTGTATTCCTTTTACTGTATATTTAATTCTATCTTATCATTCTCGCAACACAACACCCCCTCAATGGAACATTCCAGGGTGGATGTGCGTTGCGTCACACTCCGTGGCCAATCTGCGCATGTGCATGGGGGAATCGATGCTTAAAAACGGTCTTTTTCGCTGCCGATTTAGTTCTGATCGATTAGGAATGTCTCGCGCCCGTGTTCAGGAGATTCAGGCGCATACAAGTCTATTGGATCATGTCTCCAGCACCCCCACAGCCGTATCTGCAATCACTTAAAGGGGAACTATCTTATAAATGGCCTTTTTGAGTGTTTAGCATTGTTTCCTAGCTATGTGAACTTATATTAATATGATCTATGTCTCAAAATTCTCATATTGGCGCATTCTTCCAATTCTCCTCTCACAATATTCACCCTCACTGAACTGAGTCATTTGAAAATGTGCCTATATGTGATGTCATAAAGACACCGCTGCATGTTAATGTTCAGGCGACGACGCCGCTGCACAGTGGTTTAGGAGCCCAGGCTCAAAACAGCTCGAGATCTTCAGGTAGAAAAATGCTGTTTTTGAGGACTTGATTAGAAATACAAAACAATGAATAAAAAATATATATATATTACAGAGGTGTTCCATAGACTCACAGGAATTGTGTAAAAGTGCCCAAATAGTGAAAGAAATAGTAAAATAGTTCCCCTTTAATGTCAAGGCTCTCATCCACATTCATTCATTTGCCCCCCCCCCCCCCGCAATCTCCTCCCCGATTTCAATGTAACGCGGAAGTGTAGTGGTCTATTAGGTTTTGTGATAATCACCATGATTCATAGGAAGTAGCTTGAAAAGTATCCCACCAAAATGTTCATGTGATGGCTTATTTTGAAGGTATGAATCTCTACTTTCATAATTTATGTAAAAAAGAAAATTTGAAGATGGTTCAACAAGTCCCTAATCTCTACGGCTAGTCACAAATATCAAGATGTATCCATCAGTGGACCAATTTCATGCTTTCGCAGAGAACAAGAAGCCTTCTGTCAACTCCTTCAGACATTAAGCACCCCCACAGCCCAAATGGAACGAAAAAAGAAAAAAATATATTATACTTTTTATTTAATTTATTTTTTTATAGTCGACTAATAGTCGACTATCAGCTAATTTTGGCGACTACAAATCGACTATACAAATCCTTAGTCTGGGACAGCCCTAATAATTTCCATCCTTAGTTATTGAGTGATTGCAATTATTATAATTTTTTTTTTATCCTTTTGTTTCGTTTTTTGTGTAAAGCACGTTGAGCTGCAATCTGTATGAATGGTGCTATATAAATAACGTTATTATTTTACATTTATTTTAACTTAAATAAAAAATATATATTTTAAGACTTCTAAAGAATGTCATGTTTTTAGACATAATATCTATATTATTCAAATGGGAGCTAAATATATTATACTTTATTATTATATTACATGCTATTATAATATATAACATTACATTATATTATATCATACATATTATTTATATTATTCAAATGGAACTCAAATATGTTCCGTTGTGATGTCACAGTATGATGTCACAGTATGATGTTCCGTTGTGATGTCACAGTATGATGTCATAACATTCTAGAACATTTGTGTATCTATTCAACAATTCTCTCAGAAGATCTCAGATCTCAGAAGACAAGTGAAGATCTCACTTGTTGTTTCTGGCTACTTGTCTGTAAGCTTGAATATATATTGTAGATACAATTTAAAAATCCCCAAATGGAAAAGGAAACAATGTCCTGTACAATCCTTAATGAGCTGCGTCTGGAGGGAAGGTTCTGTGATGTGGTTATTAAAGTCAACAGCACTGAGTTTAACGCTCACAAGAACATCCTGTGTGGCTGCAGCACCTATTTCAGGTAAGTTTAGCTTGGTTCAGGTTATCTTGGTTCAGGTTAGCTTGGTTAGTAAAAAGATACTATACTGTATGTCTACTGTAAAAAGATACTATACTGTACGTCTACTGTAAAAAGATACTATACTGTACTTCTACTGTAAAAAGATACTATACTGTACTTTTACTGTAAAAATATACTATACTGTACTACTGTATAAAGATACTATACTGTACTTCTACTGTGAAAGTATATTATACTTCTACTGTGCTAAGACCCTATACTTCTACAGTGAAAATATATTACTACACAGGACAGAATGTTGCTTACTGTTTAGTCATCAGATATCTCTATACTCTGCGTCCCACAGAACCCTCTTCACTCGCTGGAGCGACTCAGAGAAACCAGTCTACACTATCCCTGGGGTGTCCGCGGCTATGATGCAGCTCATCATAGAGTACGCCTACACACACTTTGTGCTGGTGACAGCAGAGAACGTGGAAGAGCTTCTGGTGGCTGCAGACCAGCTTCTCGTCACTGGCATAGTAGGAGCGTGCTCTGACTTCCTAGAGGGCCAGCTGTCTCTGGAAAACTGCGTCGGCATCTGGAGGTTGGCGGACATCTACTGCTGCCCTGACCTGAGGCGCAAGGCCCATCTCTTCATCGTGTGCCACTTTGAGGAGATGCTGCGCGTCTCACAGGAGTTTGTGGAGCTGTCCCTGCAGCAACTGGTGGACATCATCGAGAGGGATGACCTGAACGTGAAGAATGAGGAGACGGTGTTCGAGGCCGTCCTCCGTTGGATCGACCACTCCTGTGAGGAGCGTAAAACACACATCCCTTTGCTGCTGCCCAAGGTAACTAATTGTATTACTGTGCATTGCATTAAAACAACACTAGGTTCCCTAGTTGTCTCAAACATTTGGGTCCAAACTGTTCCCTAGCAACAAAATTCCAGTGAAACCGTCTACAACCGCTGTCTAAGTTGTACCCGCTGTCTGCTTGTCTCTTCCCAGGTTCGCATGGGCTTGATGAGGCCTGACTACTTCGGGAACAACGTCCTGAAGAACCCTGTGGTGAGGGACAGCCACGACTGCAGGCCCCTCATCCTCAGCGTCCTGAAACCCCCTGGCTCCGACAGGCTCCCAAAACCCCTGACCCGCCCACGCCTGCCCCAGGAGGTCCTATTGGCCATCGGAGGCATTAGTGGTGGCAGCCTGACCAATGGTATGGAGGCTTACAATATCCGAGCCGGTGGATGGATGGACGTGAGCGTTGACGCGGAGAGTCCCCGGGCCTTCCATGGCACTGCTTATCTCCACGGTCTGGTCTACTGCGTCGGCGGCAAAAACGGCACAGAGTATTTCAGCAGTGTGCGCAGGTTCAACCCCGTCACTCGCAGCTGGCTGCAGGCAGCTCCCATGCACTCACGCCGCGGTCACGTCAGCGTGGTCACGTTGGATGGCTGTATCTACGCCATGGGAGGGTGCGACGGACACGTGCGACTGAACACCGCTGAGTGCTACGAGCCTGAAACCAACCAGTGGACAGTGATTTCACCCATGCTGGAGCGCAGGAGCGACGCCGGCGCCGCAGCCCTCCACGGCAAGGTGGGTGGAACTGAGGAACACAGGTGGTAGATGAACCCAAGGAATGCTTACATTAAAAACTAAGCGATTGGTATCATTCAGAATCAGAAATCATAAATGTCTTTATTTCCAAGTAAGCTTGCACATACAAGGAATTTTTGCATCAACATTAACAGACAATTAAAGTAGAATGAAATAAAATGGAATATATAAACTAAATTAGAATATTCTTTCTTATTACAGGTTTACATCTGTGGTGGCGACAACGGAGCGGAGCGTCTGCTCACAGCTGAGTGCTACAGCCCAGACACCAACCAGTGGACTCTGATTGCCCCCATGAGCAGCAGGCGTAGCGGAGTGGGAGTCGCTGCATACGGAGGACAAGTCTATGTGGTAGGTGCACACAGAGGCAAATGCTTTATACTAGGTATTTTTTATATAGATATGTATCATTTGACTTGCAATGCTGCTGTGATGCCCTCATTTGCCTAAGTGGATTAATAACGTGTCTTCCTGCCTTAACCACATATTAAAACATTCCTCTCATGTGTCCTGTCCTCAGGTGGGAGGGTTTGGCCTGCATAGCGCGGAGGCCTACAGCCCCTTGACTGACTCCTGGCGCGCCCTGCCCACCATGCTCACCCCCCGCAGCTACTTTGGCATCGGGGTGCTGGACGACCTGCTCTTCGTGGTCGGAGGCTTCAATGGCTTGAACACCATCTCCAACGTGGAGCGCTACGACCAGAGCAGCGACAGGTGGACTGTAGCAGAGGACATGGAGATCCCGCGCAGAGGCCTAAGCTGCTGCATAATGCATGGCCTGCCTAACATGAGCCAGTATGCTGCTCCCCGTGGTGCCGTGCAGTGACCCCTGGAGGAGGAGGCAGCGGGGGGATCCATCTAAGAACCGTAAACATTTATTAGACCAGTCCAAAATAAATCCTAATAAATGAATAAATTACTATCAGCCAAAGGTGGTGACGTTTCTTTCTTCTAGTAATTCCGATATGTTTTTGGTTTGTGTAATGCACATAATATGGGTACTTTTATCCATATGGTTGAGCCTGTTAGGAATTGCACCTCCAACCCAAGCAGATTGCAGATCACTCTCTCTATATGGAGGCTACCTCACTGAGAGATACTGGACACCTGACAAACACACACACACACACACACACACACACACACACACACACACACACACACACATGCAAGCACATGGTACAGTAAGACAATGATTACATAGTAAACATCAATATACATATACACTGTTACAGACTGTGTCCTTATGTGTATATATATGGGGGTTATGTATGTTATCTGTTGTGTGTGTGTATATATAGACATGTTTAGGTTGTTCTGTTTTTGTCTCCCTCCTGTGTAACATATCCCATTCTCAGGTGTCTCCCAGTTGCAGCATCAGCAGCCAGCTGGTCAATCAGCAACTCACCCCAGTGCAACGGCAGCTGAAGCTGATCTGCAATTAAGCTCCACTCTCCCTTTATATATCCCATTTTGTGCAGTGTTAGTTAGCTCTTTTGGCTCATTGTGGTGGTGGGTGTCTCTGTGTCTTTGGTGATAATTCTGTGTGTTGTTAGGTATATAGAGCAGTGGCTCTTCAGAGGTAAAAGCTCTGGTTCTTAGGTATATAGAGCAGTGGCTCTTCAGGGGTAAAAGCTCTGGTTCTTAGGTATATAGAGCAGTGGCTCTTCAGAGGTAAAAGCTCTGGTTGTTAGGTACATTTGGTAAAGCTGGTGAAAGCTCTGGTTCACTTCATTGTGTTTTGGTGTTCTTTAGTTTGCTGTACATTTCTGTATTAACCCTTTGTATATTTGTTTCCCTTGTGTCACCCAGCCTATGGTGATTGCTTTTCTTTGTATTCATCTTTTGTTTCGCATACAGGGACATTGAGGACAGGAAGATACCCTGGGGTCTACATTTTGCATCACGTAGGTCAGTGTTTCCCAACCGGTGGTACGCGTACCACTAGTGGTACGTGGGTGGTCCCCAGGTGGTACGTGAAAAGATTTTGAAAAGTAAAAAAAAAAAAAAAAAAAAAAAAAAATTATTTGTTTTATTATAAATTGTACAAGAGAACTGTACCCGAATAATGCATAATCTGTAATAATGTAACCAAAATTGGGGGCATTCAAATTAAGTAATCATTTGCTGGCTATAATTATATTATTGGCGCAGAGTTCAGCTTCCCGCCCGCCGGCGCCGGACTGTCTGTCCTGTCAGGTGTTCATCTGAAGAAAAAAAAAATTCATCATTGTAGTGGCGCGCTGGCTAGCAAAACAACATTATTGAGATAAAAAGATAAAAATCATTATGGATCAATGGCTGAGTCGAGCTGGTTCATCCAGAAACAACAGCACGGATGATACTGGCACTGCTGAATCAGGAGAACCTGTTCTCAAGAAAAAGAAAACTGAGAAGGTGACGATTCGGCATTTTGATGAACAGTATGTGCTCTCCGGGTTTACTGTCACGGCCACAGAGCCACCACAGCCAATGTGTTTCATCTGTGGCGCCGTGCTTTCTAATAATAGCATGAAACCATCACATTTACATCGGCACCTCAGTACTAAACATCCCTCCTGTGTGGGTAAGCCTGCAGGGTTTTTCCACCAAAAGCTGGCTGAATTTAAAGGAAGCCAAGGCAAACTAAAGAAAGCGACATCTGTCTCAACCAAGGCCTTGGAGGCATCTTATGCCGTGTCGCTACTCGTGGCTAAATCGAAAAAGCCATTTACCATAGCCGAAGAGCTCATCTTGCCTGCTGCTATAATTCTCGCAGAAACTATGCTTGATAAGAAAGCAGCTGATGTCCTCAAGAAAGTGCCGTTGTCAAATAATACTGTGTGCCATCGGATCGACGACATGGGAATTGACATTATTGACCAAGTGGTTGAAAAATGTAAAGCATCTGGCATGTTCGCTTTGCAGTTGGATGAATCAACGGATGTCAGTGGGGAAGCACAACTGATTGCGTTTGTGCGTTACAAAGACACTTTGGAGAAGATGATCAACGAGCACATTCTGTTTTGTAAGAAACTCACGGGGAGAACTACTGGACTGGACGTTTTTAACGTTATTGACAATTTCTTCTCTCAACACAAACTGGATTGGAAATACTGCTCTCATGTGTGCACAGACGGCGCTGCGGCGATGACCGGCAGAGTAAATGGATTATTGGCCCACGTAAAAAAGGTAAACCCTGACGTCACATGGATGCACTGTATGATTCACAGAGAAGCACTCGCTAGCAAGAGAATGAGTCCAGAGCTAAATGATGTTTTGAATGATGCCGTAAAAGTGATCAACTTCATACAGTCCAGGCCTTTGAATCATAGACTGTTTCAGTCACTGTGTGAAGACGGTGGGTCAGAACACAAACAGCTCCTGCTTCACACCGACGTCCGGTGGTTATCCCGAGGGAAGACGCTGCAGAGGCTGTTTGAGCTGCGCAATGAAGTGAGGGCATTTCTGTCTGAGCACACACACCCCCTTGTGGCGATGTTCGACGATGCAGACTGGGTAGCTCGGCTGGGATACCTCTCTGATATTTTCAGCAAACTCAACCAGCTGAATCTCTCTCTTCAAGGTAAAGACACAACTGTTCTTAGCTTGTATGACAAAGTGTGTGGATTCACGGAGAAGATCAGGCTCTGGCAGAGCAAATGTGAAAAAGGGGATACAAGTTGTTTCCTGCAGCTGAACGCATACATTGCTGCTGGTGAATGTGACAGAGCTGCAATTGTGAAAATAGTACACACACATTTGTCCAAGCTCAAGAATGAGTTCAACTCTTACTTCCCTGATATTGACAACAAGTCATCCACACTGGACTGGGTGCGTAATCCATTTGTGACATGCATTAACAGCAGCATTCCCGCCAGACTGCAAGAAGACCTCATAGATGTGTCCTCAGATAGGAGCCTGAAGATGAGGTACTCAAGCACACCACTGACACAGTTCTGGTGTGATGTGGAGAAGGAGTATCCTGAATTGGGGAAACATGCCCTGAATGAACTGTTGCCTTTTGGGTCCACATACCTGTGTGAGGTGACATTCTCCGCCATGACCCACATCAAAACTAAACACAGGAACAGACTCAACTTGGAGAATAACCTGGTCACAGCTGTTGCAACAATCTCCCCCAGACTGACAAAACTGATGAGAGAGAAACAGGCTCAAGTGTCACATTAATTGGTGAGTTAGAAACTTTTTTTTAGTCTTTAAACCAGTGGTCTTTCCCTGAGATCTTTCCCTGAGAGTCCACATTACAGCTCTACTTTTGTTTTGATGTGAAAAGTGATGCTGCATAAGATTACTGCACTTAGCACTGACTGAGAAAGTACAGTTCTACTTTATAAAATGCTAATTGTAAATATGTTTGGCAATGTTAATTAATAGGAGAAGGTCCACATTACAGCTCTACTTTTGTTTTGATGTGAAAAGTGATGCTGCATAAGATTACTGCACTTAGCACTGACTGAGAAAGTACAGTTCTACTTTATAAAATGCTAATTGTAAATATGTTTGGCAATGTTAATTAATAGGAGAAGGTCCACATTACAGTTCTACTTTTGTTTTGATGTGAAAAGTGATGCTGCATAAGATTACTGCACTTAGCACTGCCTGAGAAAGTACAGTTCTACTTTATAAAATGCTAATTGTAAATATGTTTGGCAATGTTAATTAATAGGAGAAGGTCCACATTACAGCTCTACTTTTGTTTTGATGTGAAAAGTGATGCTGCATAAGATTACTGCACTTAGCACTGACTGAGAAAGTACAGTTCTACTTTATAAAATGCTAATTGTAAATATGTTTGGCAATGTTAATTAATAGGAGAAGGTCCACATTACAGTTCTACTTTTGTTTTGATGTGAAAAGTGATGCTGCATAAGATTACTGCACTTAGCACTGACTGAGAAAGTACAGTTCTACTTTATAAAATGCTAATTGTAAATATGTTTGGCAATGTTAATTAATAGGAGAAGGTCCACATTACAGTTCTACTTTTGTTTTGATGTGAAAAGTGATGCTGCATAAGATGACTGCACTTAGCACTGACTGAGAAAGTACACATTACAGTTATACTTTGACGTTTTAATGTTGGACCAAAGCATTGCATGTAATTAGAATACAGGCAAATAAAAGTAATTTAGTTTAAAGTACAATCTTGGCTGTCTTTTTCTCTCAATGCTTCAATAGGTAGATCTTGCCTTCACCAAAAGAAAGTGATCTTGGGCTTAAAAGAGTTGGTGACCACTGCTTTAAACAATGGCTATTATAATTTATATGATTAGTTATGATTGAATATATGATTTAAGTGTCACATTAATTGTCGCATTGGGTCACACAGACAAAAATCTCCTCTTCTCCATCTCTCCTCATCACTTCTCTCCTTCTTCCACTCCCAGGTTTTACCTTAGCTACACACACACAAACACACACACACACACACACTGGATGGGCCGCCATGTCAATTTTAATGTAGGGCCGCTGTGCCACGTATCGGCCGCCGTGCCAATTTTAATGTACGTGCCGATTTGACTTAACACTGCTCTGTGCTGTCATGGTGGCTGGTGGCTATCCATGGTGAATGGTGTCTCAGAACTAAAGCTTTACTTCAATAAACTGCCAACCTGTGTGACCATGTGACTTTATCCAGGTCTCACTCACACACACACACACACACACACACACACACACACACACACACACAGCCGGTCTGCCACAATATATAGACTATTAATTTATTAATTATACATCCTGGGCATCACCACGATTGATTGCGTAGTAGGTGGTACTTTGGTTGGCTTGAAATGCTTTGGTGGTACAGTACTCAAAAAAGGTTGGGAACCACTGACGTAGGTGACCTGATGTTAAAGACACCAGCTTTAGAGTGAGCACCACCACCTGTACTTTTGGGCGTTCAGCGCCTGTAAAGGGGGGTGGGTTTTCATTTCCTTTTATTATTTTATTTGGTGCCACTAGGTAGTCCTCCTTGCTCTCTGTGTTGCTGTGTTTTTGTTCATTTGTGAAATAAATACTATTTTGCAAATTGTTTCATGGTTTTGTGTCACTGCACCCTCACCTAACGTGTCTGTGGCCTTGTGTTGCGTCCCCTTACTGGGGTGCGTAACATACACACATAAGCAAATACACAAAAGACGGCAAGCACACACACACAGATGCAAACGCACATGCATGGACATACACACACATACCAATGCATACACATATGAACATAGTTTGTGTACAGTATAAAAACATCACTTCCGTATTCTTCATTTCTGTGAATAAATCACAATCAGTGTGTTGGTTTGATCAAATCAAGGTTTTCATGGACAGTGGTTCTCAAAGTGGGGTCCGGGGACCTCCAGGGGTGGCCTATTAACTCTTAATGTGGGGTCCTTAACACATTGGTCGCCAACAACGGCATAACAATCTTTATTGTCCGCCATGCGTTGAACACCAACAACGGCGTAATTTGTTGTTGGGATCAATATTAATTTTTTTTGCCATGCATTCATAATTCATCCAGCGTCCCTCCGGGACTGCAGCGGCACCCTGTCTGATATTGCAACGCCTCAATACCGCCGCCTGGTGGATGATCGGGCGAGTTACACTCCACACCAAACCGGAAGTGGCGATGGTGCATCGAGGAAATCCCTCCGGCAGTATTATCTTGTTACGTGGATCAAGAGACACAATCGAGTGCATTGGGATCGCTTTCGAAACGCAATAATATATATGATTTTGGCGTTTATTGCGTCATACAAACGGGAAATGGATCTAGCAGATCGACGTCAAATAATTGGAATATTTTTCCTACAGTCTCATCAGCGAACGGTAAAAGGAATATAACGTTATTTTCAGCTTGATTGTCCATTTCTTTGTTTGCAATCCATCTGGTCAACATATCAACCCATACTAAATAAAGCTGTTACTGACGATCAAGGAATTGTAAACGACCCACCCCCCCCTTTCCTTCGCGCATGATGAAGCATAATGTATACCGATCATATACATTTGAATTTTTTAATATAGCTTGTATAGGAAAGAAACGCCAATCGATAATCTATCATATGCTTCAGGGCCTATAACTCGCATTTTTGGAATTACATCAGAAAAGCTTAAAAACATACTTATATTCTCGACGGTATTAACAACAATGTATGAATGAAAAAATATAACGTTCCCACATCCGGAACGATAGATACCCGATGTTGAATGGGCCATAGTAATGTCAATATAGTCTTTTGCGAGTGAAAAAGTGAGTGGTCAGAGTAAAATGCAGATCGGCGTCACATTAAATGCAAGTCGATGTCAACCAAAACACAGAGCAGCGTTTTGTGTGACACCAAGTGAGCGGCGCGGACGTCCGCGCATTAGAAAATTGGACCTTCGCACTTGGAGTCCGCTTTGGGTCTGCTTTGAGTCCGCTTTGGGTCCGCTTTGAGTCCGCGCGAGTCCGCTCCGTGTACGGTCCGCTCGACTATGGGAGCACCTCTGGTTGTGTTACTTTGCTCGTATTTTCTATTCTGATGCTTCTAGTTGTTCGCCTGGATCTCATGTTCTTTGACCGTGTCTAACTCTGTACTCTCGTCCTCTCTCCTCAGCTGCTCGGCGAAGACCTGGAGACACTGGCCTGGCTCACAAGGAACTGATCTGACACCTGCCTGGCTGACTATCACTGTCCCTGCTCTGACCCTGTCTGTCTGACTCTCTTGCCCCCACGCACACCGTGGACATTATGAGTATCACCCCTGTGTATCGACCCCTGCCTGGACATTGACCATTCTATTAAATATACCCATATTGGGTTTAAACCTGTCTGCTGTTTCTCCTTGTCTGCAAATTGGGTTCCAAACACAACCGTGATACATATGTGTCTTCAGTACAGTATCTACACTGTACTTGTTACTAGGCAACAAGGACACTGCCAGCTGTTTTTGTAATTGACCTATCTCAACCCGATATCTCAAATAGACCAAAAAGGTGATCTATTGTAAACCCTATGCAATATTCATATATATTTGGATATTTGAAATCTGTCTGAAGTGAATAGTTAGTATCACAGCGCCACGGTGGTGCAGTGGTTAACACTGGTTAACAGTGTTGCCTCGCAGCAAGAAGGTCCTGGGTTCGATTCCCACTTGGGGACCAGGTTGCTGGGTTGCCAGGTACCCAAGCGGGGTATCTCCCCGGCCTTTCTGTGTGGAGTTTGCATGTTCTCCCCCGTGCTCGCAAGGGTTTCCCCTCCAGAAAAAGAGATAAACCCAATGGAAAAACATGGAGAACAGAACTGCAACGCTGTTGTGTCCCTGGCAAAGATGGACAGGTCCCCGGGTCTGCTCCTGGCTGCCCTTGGGCGGGAAGGACAACAGGATGGGTGAAGCGCACAGAGGACATTTAATCGGCGACCCCAAAAAATGCACGTGTGTGTCAGACACAAATGAGTGGGGGGGCATAAAATTTTCTCGGGGGGGCAATGATTTTTCAACATAACAGGTTCCCTTTCATCTGTTTCAGCTGGGACAGTGGCGCTGTGGCTTGCTTGGTGCTCCCCACAGTGCTGAACTAAACAGCAGGGAGGCAACTGAAAAATCTAATTTCTCTCTCTCTTAAGAACATTCACTTATACAAAAACAGACTGAACGGATATATATCTTTGGAGGGTCTCCATTTATTCAACACTTTTGAATTCACGAATGAACTGACAAAAATAAGGTGCATAAAAAAGCTAACAAAATTCCTCCACAGGCTACTCACCCATTATTAGTAGAGCCGAGCGGCAGTTAAAACACTGTCCCTCCACTCATTCCTGAACTTTTTTGTTAAGTCCTTCTCAAACTAAACACCTACTGTATGTGCTGCTGAAACTAAACACCTACTGTATGTGCTGCTGAAACTAAACACCTACTGTATGTGCTGCTGAAACTAAACACCTACTGTATGTGCTGCTGAGACTAAACACCTACTGTATGTGCTGCTGAGACTAAACACCTACTGTATGTGCTGCTGAAACTAAACAGCTACTGTATGTGCTGCTGAGACTAAACACCTACTGTATGTGCTGCTGAAACTAAACACCTACTGTATGTGCTGCTGAGACTAAACACCTACTGTATGTGCTGCTGAAACTAAACACCTACTGTATGTGCTGCTGAAACTAAACACCTACTGTATGTGCTGCTGAAACTAAACACCTACTGTATGTGCTGCTGAAACTAAACACCTACTGTATGTGCTGCTGAGACTAAACACCTACTGTATGTGCTGCTGAGACTAAACACCTACTGTATGTGCTGCTGAAACTAAACACCTACTGTATGTGCTGAAACATCCTGATTGATTGAAAACTTTATTAACAGATTGCAGAATGGGTACAATACAGTACGGCTCAATACACACAATTGTTAAGGGGATGCAGACCAGAGAAAGACTTTTGTCTTGTTTACATCAGGGTCCCCCATTTTCAATTAATCATGACATTTATGACATACATACAGATATACAGTACTGTACCTGCATGGGAAGCTAAATGCAGCATCTGCCTGAATTGAGTATTCCAGCCAGTCAAATCTTCCATACCAGGAGCTACAGAGTGCACTGCAGAATGACATTTTTTTCCCAGAGAAAATGCGTGTAGGAAATGTCTTGCTTTATTCTGTTGTTGGGCTTCTCAGTACCAAGATCTCTTGGTGCTGTAGTAGCCTGCAATGGCCCGTAGCTGCTCCTAGCATGAATGCTAGCAGTGTTGTTGTTGACATCAGAGCCCACGCTACTAGGGGGAGTGGCACTGCTTGTAGTCGTGTTATTATTCAGATGATCAGATCAGTGACAGTGCTGCTGTGGCCCGAACTGGCACATCCTCCCGCGCTGCCCGTTTTCTCACGATTCTCCGACGCAGCTGTCGTACTTAAAAAAAAAAAAAGTCTGATGTCCATAATTATCCATTATATTTAGCTACGCTAAATGTTCACAGATGGCGACGCCGGTATGAGTACAGTACACACTACTCTGCCTGTGATTGGCTAGTACGTTACATTGGCTAGGTAGTAGCAGAGCTCCGACTGGGTAGTAGGAAACTAGGAATCAATGTAGGCCAATCACAGGCAGAGTAGGTCGGGTCATTTCGTAGTTCTTTGAGTAGGGTATATCTGCAGTGCCGCAGCCCTATACAGAGTTCTTTACCAGGCTCACGGAGGAGATAAAACTGTGAACGAGGTTAGTCATTTCGCCAGAGCGGGCACAGCTGACTCAGTGGGCAGGCCAGGCCCCCTAAAGCCCGCCCATGGCGCCGGGTCTGGTGTGTGTGTGTGTTCCTATGTGTGTCGCCCATCTCGCATGTGTGTGTTCGCTGCATGACAATGTAGCAATGTGTGCTACAAATAAAGACATGAAGATGGAACCGCTTCATGCACTGATTGAATAAATAACTATTTGCACTATTACCAGTATGGTATTGTTTAATAGAAAAGACAGAAGTTTACTGTGACCTAAACTATTTAATACTTTTGTCCAACAAAAACAACAACAATAATAATAGCCTAATAATAATAATATGGTGATGATGATGATGATGATGATGATGATGATGATGATGATGATGATGATGATGATGATGATGATGATGATGATGATGACAACGAAGAAGAAGAAAGTGATTTTCATAGTTTCTTCTTCTTCATCATCACCACCATCACCACCACCCACTGGCATCAGTAGCCTCCCTCTGGTTCTCCCTGTGTCTGCTATGGAGCCGGGTGCTCAGTGTCCACAGCAGAGTTACAAGTGGTGCCGTGACATGATGCTGTGATCACTGCTTTCACTGCTACGCCCCAAAACTGTGGAACACTCTCCTGCAGGTCATTAGGACAGCACACTCGGTTGGCACTGCTCAAAACATACCTTTTTAAAATAGCTTTTAAATTAATTATTATCTTTATTTTATTGTCTTATTTTTCTTTATTTCTATTATTTTTACTTAAATATTTTATTATCATTGTTATCATTGTTTTATGTATTTTTTTATGATTTTATTTGTCCTTTTTTAATGTCTTATTTTAGTGTTATTACATGTTTTCTTATTGTTTACTATCTAATGTTGCTATTTTATTATTTTAACTATTCCTTTTTTCGGTCTTTATTATTATTTATTTGTAATTATTTTATTGTCTTATGTTATTGTCTTACTGTTTGTCTTATTTAGCTATTTTTACTATCTTATCTAGTTTTATATTACCGTTTTTATCATTTTAATGTCTTATGACATTAAATTGTCTTATGACCCTCTTTGCGCCGCCCCTGTGCCTCAAATAGATCCGCTATCAGCTCTATCCTTAATCTTTCAAAATGTTCAGTTGCTATCGCTATTAGCTTTATCTTTAATCTTTCAAAATGTTCAGTTGCTATCGCTATTAGCTTTATCTTTAATCTTTCAAAATGTTCAGTTGCTATTGCATGCACTCATCTGTGTTTCACTACACACATGAGTGCATGCTTACCAACTGTCCGTCTGCAACACTACTATCACCAACATCTAAAGGCCTCTGCATGCTACAGCAAATTCAAAGCAACTTCGACACAACATCGACAAAGCAACGGTGTTGCAGACACTCTACCTTTATGCTTCTGCAAAATCAACGCGCAGCCTATGTAACATTGTACCCCGTATGTAGCTAGGTTCCCTAGATAGATGACGCTTCCCTTCTCAACCAACCCATTGATAAAATCAGAAAAAGAAGCATCATTTTTACTTCCGGGCGGGGGGTTTCAAAATAAAAGAGCGAGTCTAAAAGCACCGTAAATACGTTTATTTTTTACAATATCTAACGTTACACGAACCTAAACTAATCTAAAGTTAGTTTAGGTTCGTGTTAACGTTAGATTATGTACAAAATAAACGTATTTACGGTGCTTTTAGTCGTCGCTCTTTTATTTTGAAATTCCCCGACCGGAAGTATTATAGTGTCTGTTGCTAGCAGCTTAACCTTTGTCAGCCGGTTCTTTGCTTTTTAATGTAACTTCATTCGTTTCCAATGGAGAGGAGAGAAAGACCGGCTCACATGCAGCTCAAACTACCTATTGGAATAAATTAATTGATTGATGTTTAACTTGTCCCTGTGTGTGTCCAGTCATTTCGACTAGCAAACGTTGTATTTAACGTTAAAGTTACCTCAGGATACCATTGTATTTAGTTGGTTAGCTATGCAGCTAATGTGGATAGCATTTTGTATAGCACCAATGCTAGCTGGCTGGCTACAGCTTTATTTACTAAATTATGGAGGCTTTTTTATCGTCAAGGTAAGAGAGGATTTGTCATGATCAACTGAAGGCGTATGCTATGGAACAATATGTGCTTGGGTTTTCAGAAAAAGGCCAGCTATGTGACGCTAATTATTTAGCATCAACGCTGGCTGGCTACAACAATGGCGGATGGTATTCTCTGCGATACCTATATTATTCTATGACAGCCCCGCCCCCATTCGCTAACCAACCAATCACTGCTACGCAATATCAACGCAACGGTTGTTTAGGTTAGATTTTGGAGACATGTACGCAGATTCCTCGCAACACAGTCTACAAGACCCTAAACAACAACCGCGCTGAAATCGCGCTGATGTTGTGTTGAAGTTGCTTTGAAGTTGCTGTAGCATGTAGAGGCCTTAAGAAGGGAGATCCCCCCTTGAATGGCCCTTCTAAGGTTTCTCTCCTCCACACTGCCTGTGGAGCTTTTTTCCCTATTGTTAGGTTTTAGTGAGTTTTTCCTTACCTTCGCATGGGGTATGTCTGGGAGTGCTTGCATTCTTTAATTTTTTATTTAATTTTTATTTTTTTGCATTCATCTAAAAATGTTTGGACCTTATGGTGTTCTTGTTCTGTTCTTGACTTATTGTTATGTTTTCTTCTTGACTTGTTTAAAGAAGACCTGTACGGCCCATGGGGACATTAACGTGTGTTGTCGGGCCTTACAAATAAATTTGATTTGATTTGATTTGATTTATAATTTCCATCTGTTAAACTGTCATGAACGATTAATCTCTTGAATGCTCTTATGCTGATGTCATATCTGTCAGTCAATCAATTACACAGCTGGTGATAATAAAGGGATCATTGCTGGCTCACTTGTCAGTGGTATGTGAAACTACAATGCAAGTGTGTGGCGTCTTTTATTCCTCTGTAGTAGTCCAAGGCTATCTAGACCTTTGCTGGTAATGGCTGCTGCGCCAACACCATCCTTAGTTATCGAGTGATTGTAATTTTTTTTTTTTTTTTTTTTTTTTTAACCTTTTGTTTTTTGTTTTTTGTGTAAATCACTTTGAGCTGCAATCTGTATGAATGGTGCTATATAAATAACGTTATTATTTTACATTTATTTTAATTTAAATAAAAATATATATATTTTAAGACTTCTAAAGAATGTCATGTTTTTAGACATAATATCTATATTATTCAAATGGGAGCTAAATATACTTATACTTTATTATTATATTACATTATATTATAATATATAACATTACATTATATTATCATACATATTATTTATATTATTCAAATGGAACTCAAATATGTTCCGTTGTGATGTCACAGTATGATGTCACAGTATGATGTTCCATTGTGATGTCACAGTATGATGTTCCGTTGTGATGTCACAGTTGATGTCATAATCAAACATTCTAGAACATTTGTGTATCTATTCAACAATTCTCTCAGAATATCTCAGATCGCAAAGATAAGTGAAGAGCTCATTTGTTGTTTCCGGCTACTTGAATATATACTGTAGATACAATATAAAAATCCCCACATGGAAAAGGAAACAATGTCGTGTACAATCCTTAATGACCTGCGTCTGGAGGGAAGGTTCTGTGATGTGGTTATTAAAGTCAACAGCACTGAGTTTAACGCCCACAAGGCAATCCTGTGTGGCTGCAGCAACTATTTCAGGTACGTTTAGCTTGGTTCAGGTTAGCTTGGTTCAGGTTAGCTTGGTTAGTAAAAAGATACTATACTGTACGTCTACTGTAAAAATATACTATACTGTACGTCTACTGTTTGTTTAACCTTTATTTACCCAGGGTAGGTTCGCTGAGCACAGATGCTCTTTTTCAGCTACGCCCTGCTTCACATTCACACAGTTCCATTCATACCTGGGAGCTGCCCAGTACAACCACAGTCTGACACCATTGGCCACTGAGCAACTCCACTGGAGCAGTTGTCTTATGTTATTGTCTTACTGTTAGTCTCATTTAGCTATTTTTACTATCTTATCTAGTTGTTTTATTACCGTTATCATTTTCATGTCTTATAATTTCCATCCTTAGTTATGGAGTGATTGCAATTATTTTATTTTATTTTTGTTTCCTTTTGTTTCGTTTTTTGTGTAAAGCACTTTGAGCTGCAATCTGTATGAATGGTGCTATATAAATTAGGGATGGGCATTTTAAAGAAAAATCCAGATCGATTGATTGCATGCTATACTCGAGTGATCGTGTATTACTCGAAAAGGGAAAAAAACATTTTAGCTTGGTTCAGGTTAACTTGGTTAGTAAAAATATACTATACTGTACTGTATGTCTACTGTAAAAATATACTATACTGTACATCTACTGTAAAAAGATACTATACTGTACTTGTATAAAGATACTATACTGTACTTCTACTGTATAAAGATACTATACTGTACTTCTACTGTGAAAATATATTATACTTCTACTGTGCTAAGAGACCCTATATTTCTACAGTGAAAATGTATTACTACACAGGACAGAATGTTGCTTACTGTTTACTCATCAGATATCTCTATACTCTGCATCCCACAGAACCCTCTTCACTCGCTGGAGTGACTCAGAGAAACCAGTCTACAGTATCCCTGGGGTGTCCGCGGCTATGATGCAGCTCATCATAGAGTACGCCTACACACGTTTTGTGCCGGTGACAGCAGAGAACGTGGAAGAGCTTCTGGTGGCTGCAGACCAGCTTCTCGTCACTGGCATAATAGGAGCGTGCTCTGACTTCCTAGAGGGCCAGCTGTCTCTGGAAAACTGTGTCGGCATCTGGAGGTTCGCGGGCATCTACTGCTGCCCTGACCTGAGGCGCAAGGCCCATCTCTTCATCGTGTGCCACTTTGATGAGATGCTGCGCGTCTCACAGGAGTTTGTGGAGCTGTCCCTGCAGCAACTGATGGACATCATCGAGAGGGATGACCTGAACGTGAAGAGCGAGGAGACGGTGTTCGAGGCCGTCCTCTGTTGGATCGACCACTCCTGTGAGGAGCGTAAAACACACATCCCTTTGCTGCTGCCCAAGGTAACTAATTTATTACTGTGCATTGCATTAAAACAACACTAGGTTCCCTAGTACAGTGGTTCTCAAACATTTGGGTCGAAACCGTTCCCTAGCAACAGAATTCCAGTGAAACCGTCTACAACCGCTGTCTAAGTTGTATCCACTGTCTGCTTGTCTCTTCCCAGGTTCGCATGGGCTTGATGAGGCCTGACTACTTCCTGAACAACGTCCAGAACAACCCTGTGGTGAGGGACAGCCACGACTGCAGGGCCCTCATCCTCAGCGTCCTGAACCCCCCTGGCTCTGACAGGCTCCCAACCCCCCTGACGCGCCCACGCCTGCCCCAGGAGATCCTATTGGCCATCGGAGGCTGGAGTGGCGACAGGCTGACCAATGGCATGGAGGCTTACGATATCCGAGCCGGTGGATGGATGGACATGAGCGTTGAGGCGGACAGTCCCCTGGCCTACCACGACACTGCTTATCTCCACGGTCTGGTCTACTGCGTCGGCGGCTACAGCGGCGTAGAGTATTTCAACAGTGTGCGCAGGTTCAACCCCGTCACTCGCAGTTGGCTGCAGGTGGCTCCCATGCATTCACGCCGCTGTTACGTCAGCGTGGTCGCGTTGGACGGCTGTATCTACGCCATGGGAGGGTGCAACGGATACGTGCGACTGAACACCGCTGAACGCTACGAGCCTGAAACCAACCAGTGGACAGTGATTTCACCCATGCTGGAGCGCAGGAGCGACGCCGGCGCCGCAGCCCTCCACGGCAAGGTGAGTGGAACTGAGGACCACATGGGTGGTAGATGAACCCAAGGAACGTTCACATTAAAAACTAAGCGATTGGTATCATTCAGAATTAGAAATCATAAATATCTTTATTGCCAAGTAAGCTTGCACATACAAGGAATTTGTCTTGGTCCTTTGGTGCATCAACGTTTACAGACAATTAAAGTAGAATGAAATAAAATGGAATATATAAACTAAATTAGAATATTCTTTCTTATTACAGGTTTACATCTGTGGTGGCTTCAACGGGGCGGAGAGTGTGCTCACAGCTGAGTGCTACAGCCCAGACATCAACCAGTGGACTCTGATCGCCCCCATGAGCAGCAGGCGTAGCGGAGTGGGAGTCGCTGCGTACGGAGGTCAAGTCTATGTGGTAGGTGCACATGGAGACAAATGCTTTATACTAGGTATTTTTTATATAGATATGTATCATTTGACTTGCAATGCTGCTGTGATGCCCTCATTTGCCTAAGTGGATTAATAACGTGTCTGACTGCCTTAACCACATACTAAAACATTCCTCTCATGTGTCCTGTCCTCAGGTGGGAGGGTTTGACAGTGAAAACCGCCTGCATAGCGGGGAGGCCTACAGCCCCTTGACTGACACCTGGCGCGCCCTGCCCACCATGCTCACCCCCCGCAGCAACTTTGGCATCGTGGTGTTGGACAATCTGCTCTTCGTGGTCGGAGGCTACAGTGGCTTGAACACCATCTCCAACGTGGAGCGCTACGACCAGAGCAGCGACATATGGACTGTCGCAGAGGACATGAAGATCCACCGCAGTGCCCTAAGCTGCTGCATATTGCATGGCCTGCCTAATATGAGCCAGTACGCCGCTCCCCGTGGCGCCGTGCAGTGACCCCTGGAGGAGGAGGCAGCGGGGGGATCCATCTAAGAACCTTAAAAAAAAATGTTTGGATCAAATCTTTTTTATTTTATTTTTTCCAACATGAAACAAAACATATCACAATACAATAATAACAATAATAAAAAAAAAATACATCCCAGGGCCCTATTCCCCGTACCTGGTTAACTGAATTAGCCGGATAATTTTCAGCATAGCTTGACTTAGGCCAGACATTTCCGTTCCCCGACGTCGGATTTTCTAAGTCGCTATGGTAACATCAGAAAGTTTGAACCTGCTCCGGAGCAGGGTTTAGTTCAGTTAGCTGGATGAACCATGGCCACACCCTTGCAAAGAAATGCCAGCTCGCTTCCTGAAATAATTATCACAGTCTACATCCCATTATACCATTCTGAATTATGTTTTTGTGCTTCGTTTTCCTAGAGGGGGCTTTTGAAATGTAAAATAATAGACCTAAATACTGCTGATACAAAATTTACTTTGTCCTAAATAATGCACGTCATAGTTATACGGATATTGAGCTCGCGACACACACACAGTTATTTTAATAACGGACTAAACCAGGGGTGGGCAATTATTTTTCCCGGGGGGCCGAATGAGCAACTGAAAATATGTTGGAGGGCCGGGCCAAAATTCCAAACTCAATTATGCATAATATACATTTTATTTCTATATAAAAAGCAGTAAATGGCATTGTTTTGACCCCTGGTAAGAGTGTATGTTATTATTTGGCAATTAAAAGGTGAGGTTAGCTTTCAAAAATATAATTTATTCAAATAGAATTTATTTCCAAAATGATAAACAAAATGTGAAACATTAATAACAAAGGGCATGTATGAAAAAGTGCTATACAAATAAAGTTATTATTTTGAGTTTCATATACTATTGAAACAAGGATTTTCTTAGCTTTCTAAAGACATCACATCATCTTATAGCCAAAATAAACAAGACATGTCACTGAACTGTGTAAAGAAAAGTGTCCCAGTAGCCTTTTTTACTTTACATGCCTATATTAAACATTTAATGTTTTCAGAACTGTGCAAAAAAAAGAAAAAAAAAATATCAAGTGTCCCATTTCACTTGTTATATTTCCACATTTTAATGTTCTTCAGCTCTTTTTTTTTCATTCAGTGTGATAAATCCAGTCTCTGTTGAGCTTTAACAAGTCCATCAAAGTCAGGTTGCATGTCTGAGGTGGAGATGCGAAGCACAGCTGCCAGATGTTCATCAGTGAGAGAGGATCTGTACCTGGACTTGGTAAACGTCATGACTGAGAATGTCTGTTCACATATAGGTGGATCCAAAGAGAACCAACATCTTCTGAGCATGTCTCCTCATGTTTGGAAAGTTCTCCTCCTTGAGAGCAGAGTAGAACTCTAGCAGTGATGCTGACTTAAAGTGCTCTTTCAGTAGTGAATCAGACTGCAGGTCAATGAGTTCAAGCTGAACATCAGTGGGTGCACTATCAACACTGCAGGTAAAGGGAGAGGAAACCAGCTGCATTTCATCCTCAACCTTTTTGAAATATTGAAAACGCCTTGAAAATTCATCATGCAGTGCTCCCAACATGGATGAGTACCTGTGCCGGTGATCAGCTGATGGTTTGACTTCTTTCAGGGTTTTCATGTGTTTGAGATTGTTGCTGCCTAGTTGCCTTTAAATTAATTGCAACTTTGTCATGAAGGCTTTCACATGGCTATGCATTTCATGAGCAAAAATGCCCTTGCCCTGCAGTTGTGTGTTCAGTAGGGATGGGTACCGTTCACATTTGAACCGATACGATACAATGCCCAGGTCTGGACTAAACGGATCATTGCAAATGTGAATCCTGCAGGGATATTTTTAATGAATGAAATCGGGCGTTTGGCTCTGAGTCTGATTAGTTTCATATACTTCGCTGTGTATTTGCTTAACGGAGTGCCCGGATTGTGTTTCATTCAAGCATATGAAGCGTCTATGCGCGGATTGTGGATATGAATTATGAGGAATCTGAATCTGTGAAGTGTTTAATTGTATCACTGTCACTGTGACAGTGTCACACGTTATTGTGAAATTGTAACTGGGTTTAAAATATATGAGGAGATACACTGTTTGGTGGATTTGATGACGTGACGTGACTTGATAAATTGAATGAGCCTTTGACGTTTTTGATGAATGAATTTTAGAAAATGCATTTATCTTTTCAAGCATTGTTATCTGATGATGAACATGAGGTGTCACTGGTATAAACCAAAGGGTAATCAATTCAATGCATATATGGATTATGTGTCCGAAACAGATTAAAACCTGATTAATAGTGTAACTGTGTGCAAGCCTCCCTCCAAGCCTCTCTTTGGGAACCATGTATTTATATAGTACATAATACCTAAGCACATACAGTACAGATATCCTCATAATATAATTCATATCAATTAGATATACTATTTGGGCTTGTTTTTATCCTTATTTTGAAATTCCATTAAGCCTACTGCCAGCAGCACATTTAAAGAAATATAATCTGATTGATTGGGGTAATGAGGGACTTAAAATTAGCCTATAGATTATGCATTTAACTTGTCGGCGAGGCTATTGGGCCGTACTGTATTGTACCCATTCTGCAATCTGTTAATAAAGTTTTAAATCAATCAATCAATCAATGCCGTTAGAAAATCAGGATTTCTGCGATCGACATCTGCTGTCTTTTCAGCTGAGGCGGCCGCGCGAAATTATCCTGAGTATCAAGTCTGGTTCGAATGAACAAGACTGAATCAGGGTTCGAGGAACAGGGAAAGCGCGGTTTCAAACATCAGGTTAATTGAATCTGGATAATGGGACTTTTGATCGACTTAGTTGAACCAGGTACGGGGAATAGGGCCCAGGACAATAACCTAACACAACAATGACTAGACAATGTACGGACTGTACAGTTATCATCCCGAGCCCCCTCCATCACCATCCACAGCAGCCACGATCCCCAACCCTTGAGGGCCCAGAGTCCGGCACCCCAGCGAGTCAAAGCATCATGCCTCTTTAACACCACGACCCGCCGAGGCCCCGAACCAGGCCCCCCCCGCCCCCACCCCGAGCCCGTGACCCTCCGACCCAAAGCCAAAGGGGCTCAGAACACATACATAATTAGTTATACAAAAAACACCAAAAAAACAAAAAAAAACTATATACATGGAAAAGACTCATTTAATCAGATTAATCACTTTATTCAAATTGAGGATTTAGTTTGAGGATAGTAAAAATATATATTTGTAAAAAATAATTAACTTTAATTTAAAGGGGAACTATCTTATAAATGGCCTTTTTGAGTGTTTAGCATTGTTTCCTAGCTATGTGAACTTATATTAATATGATCTATGTCTAAAAATTCTCATATTGGCGCATTCTTCCAATTCTCCTCTCACAATATTCACCCTCACTGAACTGAGTCATTTGAAAATGTGCCTATATGTGATGTCATAAAGACACCGCTGCATGTTAATGTTCAGGCGAAGACGACGCTGCGCAGTGGTTTAGGAGCCCAGGCTCAAAACAGCTCGAGATCTTGAGGTAGAAAAATGCTGTTTTTGAGGACTTGATTAGAAATACAAAACAATGAATAAAAAAAATATATATATTACAGAGGTGTTCCATAGACTCACAGGAATTGTGTAAAAGTGCCCAAATAGTGAAAGAAATAGTAAAATAGTTCCCCTTTAAAAAAAAAATTTAACGAATGTTCGAACGTTCGTTCGAAAAACCCTGACGAAGTTTGAATCCCAAAAACAGGGTTCGGGGACAGCCTTAGTACACTTGTGTGTTTATGCGGTATATTGAGACCCCCTGTATTCCAGATCAATATGTTCAAATTAGCCATAGTCTAAAAAGGCTGCAGTATGACTGAATGTAATTAGTTTGGAGTAGAACACCATAATAGATACATATCCACTTGTTAATGTCCTATTGAGTTCCGAGCGTGAGTGTGAAAACAAAAATAAAACAGAGCGAGTCGGCTGGAAAGAAAAACAAAAAACAACACAATCCCCCATTCCCTCCCCCCTCCCCCACATCAAAATACTTGTCCGGTGATGCACACACACACACGTATGAGACATACACACATACTTACGTGATACACGTACCCACATACACATATCTGAGACACACATTCATACATGCTCTCACGCACACCTACATATATCTGAGACGCATCCTCTCACGTGCACTATGGAGAAAGATGGCATCCCGATAGAAGATGCAGCACATACCTGCTTGCAGGTAGATCGGTCTACATATAACGTATGTGCATCAGGGATATATATGCACAATGTATAGTAATGTTTTTTTTTGTAAGTGCTTTTTTAATTTCCATGTCAGTTATTAATGTGTTTGTATGAGTCTCTTACATGTTTTGTATGTTACAAAAAAGAAAAAGACGAATCTTGGATGTTGCATATTATGCTGTGGAAAGATGTATTTTGAATATTGGAAAGATTTGTGCAAAAATATCAATAAAAAAAAAAAAAAAAAAATACTTGTCCGGTATCGATCAAACATCAGTTGGTCGCCCCTGACCGAGCACAGCAACCACAACAACATTATGTATCTTAACCATACCAATAACTTGTAAGGTATATTGTAACAATTTAGAAAAAAGGAACCCACTTCACTCAACTGAGAGAAGAAATCTATGCAGTTCAATGCGAAGTTCAAAGTGCAGACGATAAAAACAGGTGCATTAAAACTAGAGCTGGGCCGTTAACGGCGTTAACGTGCTGCGTTAACGCTATACTAGTATCGCGCGATAATATAATTAACGCATTAATCAATTTTTTTTTTTTTTTTTTAGATTTTTTAGATTTTTTTTTGTACCTTTATTTACCCAGGGTAGGTTCGCTGAGCACAGATGCTCTTTTTCAGGAACGCCCTGCTTCACATTCATACAGTTCCATTCACACCTGGGAGCTGCCCAGTACAACCATAGTTGACACCATTGGCCACTGAGCAACTCCACTGGAGCAGTTGATTCAAGCCATGTCACATAGTTCAAGTTTGAAATGATTCTTTCTGTTTTGCTCCTGAGAGTGTGCTAGATACTGTACTGTACTGGTAATATTATTTATTTGTGTTAACTTCTGAATAAAACAACTTATTAAACACAAGTACATCTTATTGAACATTATTTTGATATTTCATTACCAATTATCATAGCAAAACAGCTTTTTCAAACAGTCTGTAATGCATTTTGGAAACGGGAGATGGGCTCATGGTGTAATGGGCCACCTGGCCTGAGAAACATAAGGAGGAAAGAAAAAGTAAGGACTTACTTCTGGTCATTATTTGGGTAGAACACACATATTTTGAATGCCTTCGGCATGTTTTTTTTTTTTTTGAGCCATTTTAATCTAGATTAATCTAGATTAAATCCAGGATTGCAGATAGATTAATCTAGATTAAAAAAAAAATTCTATGCCTACCTCTAATTAAAACACAGCTCGTCTGAGTTAAACTTGAGAAAAGGGCAAAATGCGTACCCGTCGATGAGATAACACAGTGGATACAAACCTTGGGCGTTATCATTCAGCTGGAGCAAAAAGTCAACGGCAATGTTAGCTAGGAGAGCTGGACAACCAGCACGCCCCAAGCTTAGCTTAATCGGGCTCAAGGCCTGTTATATCCTGATTCACGTAGGCTGCTGAGAATGGACCATCCCCCTCGACCAGCAGATACGTTAAAACATAGTTCGTTTGAGTGAAGCTTGTGTAACACAGTTCATCCAAGTGCAAAAAAGACAATATGCATAACAGTCTATGCGAAGTTCAGTGCGAAGTTCAATGTTCAGACAATAAAAAGACAAATGCGTTAAAAAGCACAGGTTGTCTGAATTATACTTGAAAATAGTCAGTATGCATACCCGTTTCTGGAATAATACAGCGTAGATAAACCTTGAGTGTTACCGTTCTGTTGGTCCGAAAAGCTGCGGTAGGCGAGTGGTAACGATAGTGTTAGCTTGGAGAGCCGGAAAGTTAGCATAGCTCGCGCTTAGCATACCAAGGCTCCGAGGCCTGTCACTCCCCGGTGCCCGTTGCCTGCTCCGCCGGGGCCGGCTCTCCATCCTCGGCCAGGGGGGACGCCGTGCCGCTTCGAAGGAAACTCCGCCTCGGACGGCGACGTGAACAGGTGGTTGCAGGACAACTCCGCGGCCCATCTTGATCTTCAGAGTCGCAGGGTATAATAGGTAGACCTCTATGCCATTCTCACAAGCAACTCCCATAGCCTTAGAGAAGGCCCTTATTTTCGTAAAAAAGGAACTTGTCTTCAATCGCCGAGATCTCGGTGGAGTTGGTTTCAGCTACGACCGCCACCTCTGCCATTTCTTCTTCCACCCTAGAGAGCCGTGTGGTCCTAACATGCAAGGCGCCTCTCTAGAAATATAGACAAGATTATAGCTTCGGGCTGACAGCCACCCCACAAGCATGCCAGGGTACAGGCTCGTAGCGAGCCTGCTAGTCATGCTAAACCGATGGAGCCTGCCAATCCCTATACCTTTCCTAACTATGCTGGGTCCCTCCTCCACCAGGCTCCCCACTCCTCTCTTTCTATCTCTATCCTTAACCCGGTATATCCAATCAAAACTAGAATATCTCATTACGCTCCTCTTTACCCAGCTCGTCCTTGTGCAATAAACCATGCCAACTTAATTGCGATTAAACCTACCTGCATGGCTGAAAATCGCGCTGTTAAATATACAGAGTGCGTGAAGGTTGGCCTTATCAACATTCGTTCTCTGCCAACCAAAGCTCTTTTGGTAAATGAACTGATAACGTAAGGTTATCCTATAACCCTAGTTATATGATACTGGCTGAGCGTCCCGCTCTGCCTACTGAGATATAACTCATCATCTCTAGCACCTAGTGTGCTCCAGGAAACAACAACAAATGCACCCACTTGCACGTGACCACACCACTCCCATGTGCCCTATATTACACCGGAAGTGGTCACGCCTCACCCTTCCTAGTTCGATTTCCATAAGCAAAAACCCCAAGGGACCTCAGGGCGCTAATAGCGGGACGGAGCTTTTTCCAGCTTAGGAGGCTGTCCAAGGTCAAACCTTTTTTATCCCGTTCCGTTTTTGAAACGGTTATCCATGCTTTTATGACCTCTCGCCTTGATTATTGTAATGCCCTGTACGTGGGCGTCAGTCAGGCCTCCCTCTCTCGTTTGCAGTTGGTGCAAAACGCCGCTGCCCGTCTGCTAACGGGAACGTGAAAGAGGGAGCACATTTCCCCTGTGCTGGCTGCCCTCCACTGGCTTCCTGTGCGTTTTAGGATTGATTTTAAGGTTTTACTGTTTGTTTTTAAATGTTTGAACGGCTTGGCACCGGGTTACCTCTCAGACCTGCTGGAACCCTATGTTCCTCTAAGGTCCCTCAGGTCCTCTGACCAGCTCCTCTTGGCCGTTCCAAACTCCAGGCTGAAGCTTAGGGGGGGCCGTGCTTTTGCAGTGGCAGCCCCAAAGCTCTGGAATGAGCTGCCACTGCATGTTAGGCAGGCCCCCACTCTGCAGGTGTTTAAATCACGCCTCAAAACACACTTATTTGCTCTGGCTTTTGTTTTTTAAACCGTTTTTGAGAGATTGGCCTTTTTATGTGACACATTGTACTGTTTTATTATGTGTTTTTATTAAATGTTTATGTTTTATGTTTTATCCTACACTGTAAAAAGTAACCAGCATTTCACAACATTTAACAGTATTATCTTACAGTAACATATTGTAATTAAGGCCTCCTGTAATATCCCAACAAATACATGTAAAAAAGACAGTATCTTTTGATTTCACATTATATTATTATTATTTCACAATAAAATACCGCAATCAAAATCCTCTGTAATATCACATCAGATGTTGTAATCTCACAATAGCATACCAACATATCACATTATATTATTCTTATTTCACAATAAGATACTGCAATCAAAATCCTCTGTAATATCACATCAGATGTTGTAATATCACAGTAGCATATGAATATTTCACATAATTTATTTATTATTTCACAATAAAATATTGCAATCAAAATCCTCTGTAATATCACATCAGATGTTGTAATCTCACAGTAGCATATCAACATATCACATTATATTATTCTTATTTCACAATAAGATATTGCAATTTTATACAAAACAAGACGAAAGTGTTTCTCTGTAATATCACATCAGATGTTGTAATCTCACAATAGCATATCAATTTATCACATTATATTATTCTTATTTCACAATCAAATATTGTAATTTTATACAAAACAAGACGAAAGTCTTTCTCTGTAATATCACATCAGATGTTGTAATCTCACAATAGCATATCAACATATCACATTATATTATTCTTATTTCACAATAAGATACCGCAATCAAAATCCTCTGTAATATCACATCAGATGTTGTAATCTCACAGTAGCATATGAATATTTCACATAATTTATTTATTATTTCACAATAAAATATTGCAATCAAAATCCTCTGTAATATCACATCAGATGTTGTAATCTCACAGTAGCATATCAACATATCACATTATATTATTCTTATTTCACAATAAGATATTGTAATTTCATACAAAACAAGACGAAAGTGTTTCTCTGTAATATCACATCAGATGTTGTAATCTCACAATAGCATATCAATTTATCACATTATATTATTCTTATTTCACAATAAAATATTGTAATTTTATACAAAACAAGATGAAAGTCTTTCTCTGTAATATCACATCAGATGTTGTAATCTCACAATAGCATATCAATTTATCACATTATATTATTCTTATTTCACAATAAAATATTGTAATTTTATACAAAACAAGATGAAAGTGTTTCTCTGTAATATCACATCAGATGTTGTAATCTCACAATAGCATATCAATTTATCACATTATATTATTCTTATTTCACAATCAAATATTGTAATTTTATACAAAACAAGACGAAAGTCTTTCTCTGTAATATCACATCAGATGTTGTAATCTCACAATAGCATATCAACATATCACATTATATTATTCTTATTTCACAATAAGATACCGCAATCAAAATCCTCTGTAATATCACATCAGATGTTGTAATCTCACAGTAGCATATGAATATTTCACATAATTTATTTATTATTTCACAATAAAATATTGCAATCAAAATCCTCTGTAATATCACATCAGATGTTGTAATCTCACAGTAGCATATCAACATATCACATTATATTATTCTTATTTCACAATAAGATATTGTAATTTTATACAAAACAAGACGAAAGTGTTTCTCTGTAATATCACATCAGATGTTGTAATCTCACAATAGCATATCAATTTATCACATTATATTATTCTTATTTCACAATAAAATATTGTAATTTTATACAAAACAAGATGAAAGTATTTCTCTGTAATATCACATCAGATGTTGTAATCTCACAGTAGCATATCAACATATCACATTATATTATTCTTATTTCACAATAGAATATTGTAATTTTATACAAAACAAGACAAAAGTCTTTCTCTGTAATATCACATCAGATGTTGTAATCTCACAATAGCATATCAACATATCACATTATATTATTCTTATTTCACAATAAGATACCGCAATCAAAATCCTCTGTAATATCACATCAGATGTTGTAATCTCACAGTAGCATATGAATATTTCACATAATTTATTTATTATTTCACAATAAAATATTGCAATCAAAATCCTCTGTAATATCACATCACATTTTTTTATCTCACAGTAGCATATGAATATTTCACATAATTTATTTATTATTTCACAATAATATATTGTAATTTTATTAAAAAAAACAAGACAAAAGTCTTTCTCTGTCATATCACATCAGATGTTGTAATCTCACAATAGCATATCAACATATCACATTATATTATTCTTATTTCACAATAAGGTGTTATAAGTGGTTGCTAGGGTGTTTCTAGGTGGTTGCTGTTATGGGTGGTTGCTAGGGTGTTTCTAGGTGGTTGCTAGGGTGTTATAAGTGGTTGCTAGGGTGTTTCTATGGTTGCTAGGGTGTTATAAGTGGTTGCTAGGGTGTTTCTAGGTGGTTGCTAGGGTGTTATAGCTGGTTGCTAGGGTGTTTCTAGGTGGTTGCTAGGGTGTTTCTATGGTTGCTAAGGTGTTATAAGTGGTTGCTAGGGTGTTTCTAGGTGGTTGCTAGGGTGTTTCTAGGTGGTTGCTAGGGTGTTATGGGTGGTTGCTAGGGTGTTTCTAGGTGGTTGCTAGGATGTTATAAGTGGTTGCTAGGGTGTTTCTAGGTGGTTGCTAGGGTGTTTCTAGGTGGTTGCTAGGGTGTTATGGGTGGTTGCTAGGGTGTTTCTAGGTGGTTGCTAGGGTGTTATAAGTGGTTGCTAGGGTGTTTCTATGGTTGCTAGGGTGTTATAAGTGGTTGCTAGGGTGTTTCTAGGTGGTTGCTAGGGTGTTATAGCTGGTTGCTAGGGTGTTTCTAGGTGGTTGCTAGGGTGTTTCTATGGTTGCTAGGGTGTTATAAGTGGTTGCTAGGGTGTTTCTAGGTGGTTGCTAGGGTGTTTCTAGGTGGTTGCTAGGGTGTTATGGGTGGTTGCTAGGGTGTTTCTAGGTGGTTGCTAGGGTGTTATAAGTGGTTGCTAGGGTGTTTCTAGGTGGTTGCTAGGGTGTTATGGGTGGTTGCTAGGGTGTTTCTAGGTGGTTGCTAGGGTGTTATAAGTGGTTGCTAGGGTGTTTCTAGGTGGTTGCTAGGGTGTTATAAGTGGTTGCTAGGGTGTTTCTAGGTGGTTGCTAGGGTGTTATATATGGTTGCTAGGGTGTTTCTAGGTGGTTGCTAGGGTGTTATAAGTGGTTGCTAGGGTGTTTCTAGGTGGTTGCTAGGGTGTTATAAGTGGTTGCTAGGGTGTTTCTAGGTGGTTGCTAGGGTGTTATATATGGTTGCTAGGTTGTTTCTAGGTGGTTGCTAGGGTGTTATAAGTGGTTGCTAGGGTGTTTCTATGGTTGCTAGGGTGTTATAAGTGGTTGCTAGGGTGTTTCTAGGTGGTTGCTAGGGTGTTATGGGTGGTTGCTAGGGTGTTTCTAGGTGGTTGCTAGGGTGTTATAAGTGGTTGCTAGGGTGTTTCTAGGTGGTTGCTAGGGTGTTTCTAGGTGGTGAATATCAGGAAGGCAGCAGGTCCGGACGGCATCCCCGGCCGCGTCCTAAAAGTCTGTGCCGACCAACTGGCCCCAGTATTCACTGACATATTTAACCTGTCCTTAGAACAGGCTGTCATCCCCACCTGCCTGAAGAAGTCCACTATTATCCCTGTACCCAAAAAATCCAAGCCTGCTTGCCTCAACGACTACCGCCCTGTAGCTCTCACCTCCATAGCCATGAAGTGCTTTGAGAAGCTAGTAAAGGGCTACATCTGCTCCTCCCTCCCCATCAACATGGACCCCCTGCAATTTGCATACCGCCCCAACAGGTCCACGGAGGACGCCATATCCCATGTGCTGCACACAGCAGCATCACACCTGGACAAGAGGCAGGGGAACTATGTGAGAATGCTATTCATCGACTACAGCTCGGCATTCAATACCATAGTCCCCTCCATACTCATAGCCAAGCTCAGGGACCTGGGCTTGGGCTATGACCTCTGCCAGTGGGTCTTGGACTTCCTGACTGGCAGACCCCAGGTGGTGAGAGCAGGCAACTGCACCTCCTCATCCATCACCCTCAACATAGGGGCCCCCCAGGGCTGTGTTCTGAGTCCCCTCCTCTACTCCCTGTACACACACGACTGTGTGGCTCAGCGGAGTAGCAATACAATCGTCAAATTTGCTGACGACACAGTGGTGGTGGGCCTGATCTCTGCCAACGACGAGAGGGCCTACCTGGAAGAGGTCAAGGTCCTGGCGGGATGGTGCCAGGAAAACAGCCTCTCCCTGAACGTCAGCAAAACAAAGGAGATGATTGTGGACTTCAGGAGGTCGGGGGTCAAGGACTACAGCCCCCTCAGCATCGACGGGGCACCGGTTGAGAGAGTCAACAGCTTCAAGTACCTCGGAGCCTACATATCCGAGGACTTGACATGGACCATACACATTAACAGTGTGGTGAAGAAGGCACGACAACGCCTCTACTTCCTCAGGCGCCTAAGGAAGTTCCAAGTCAGCCAGAAGATCCTTAAGAACTTCTACTCATGTACAATAGAGAGCATCTTGACCGGCAACATCACCTCCTGGTTTGGGAATAGCACTGCAAAAGACCAAAGCAGACTACAAAGAGTGACACGTTCAGCCGAACGCACAATTGGAGGGGGGCTCCCCACCCTCCAGAACATTTACTACAAGCGTTGCAAGGGGAAGGCTAAGAGAATTATTAAGGACTCGAGCCACCCGAACAACTGCCTCTTTGAACTGCTGCCGTCAGGCAAGCGATACAGGAGTCTCAAGGCGAGCACAGAAAGACTCAGAAGTAGCTTCTATCCCCAGGCCATCAGGCTGCTAAACGAACAATGAATGAACACTACACAACAACAACCACCAAACACACATAGCACACACATCCACATGCACACACTCACTTTAAACAAACACACTGTAGCACCCACTACACACACTTTATAGCACACACCCACTTTAAACAAACACACTGTAGCACCCACTCCCCACACTTTATATTTATGGATGAAGGATTGCACTACAACTCGTACACCTTACTGTAAATTGTACCTAAAATTGTACCTCATCCCATTTCTGCTTTGCACTAGATAGTACTGTACATTAGTACACTGCATAGTATTGTGTATTGTATATTATATGGTAACTCAGAACATTGTACATATGTCTATACCGAACAACTGTGACCTCATTTTCTTCTTCTAAATTCATGCTATATTATGTTATTATGTTATTTGATACTATCTTGTCTAGCACAGTCTCTGGAGCGTAACAGTAAGAAGCATTTTGTATGAAAGTATTCTGTACTTCTGTATGACAACTATTAAAGAACTTGAACTTGAACTTGAGAACTTGCTAGGGTGTTATGGGTGGATGCTAGGGTGTTATAAGTGGTTGCTAGGGTGTTTCTAGGTGGTTGCTAGGGTGTTTCTATGGTTGCTAGGGTGTTATAAGTGGTTGCTAGGGTGTTTCTAGGTGGTTGCTAGGGTGTTATGGGTGGTTGCTAGGGTGTTTCTAGGTGGTTGCTAGGGTGTTATAAGTGGTTGCTAGGGTGTTTCTAGGTGGTTGCTAGGGTGTTTCTAGGTGGTTGCTAGGGTGTTATGGGTGGTTGCTAGGGTGTTTCTAGGTGGTTGCTAGGGTGTTATAAGTGGTTGCTAGGGTGTTTCTAGGTGGTTGCTAGGGTGTTATAAGTGGTTGCTAGGGTGTTTCTAGGTGGTTGATATGGTGTTATAAGTGGTTGCTAGGGTGTTTCTAGGTGGTTGCTAGGGTGTTATAAGTGGTTGCTAGGGTGTTTCTAGGTGGTTGCTAGGGTGTTATATATGGTTGCTAGGTTGTTTCTAGGTGGTTGCTAGGGTGTTATAAGTGGTTGCTAGGGTGTTTCTATGGTTGCTAGGGTGTTATAAGTGGTTGCTAGGGTGTTTCTAGGTGGTTGCTAGGGTGTTATGGGTGGTTGCTAGGGTGTTTCTAGGTGGTTTCTAGGGTGTTATAAGTGGTTGCTAGGGTGTTTCTAGGTGGTTGCTAGGGTGTTTCTAGGTGGTTGCTAGGGTGTTATGAAGGGTTGCTAGGGTGTTTCTAGGTGGTTGCTAGGGTGTTATAAGTGGTTGCTAGGGTGTTTCTAGGTGGTTGCTAGGGTGTTATAAGTGGTTGCTAGGGTGTTTCTAGGTGGTTGCTATGGTGTTATAAGTGGTTGCTAGGGTGTTTCTAGGTGGTTGCTAGGGTGTTATAAGTGGTTGCTAGGGTGTTTCTAGGTGGTTGCTAGGGTGTTATATATGGTTGCTAGGTTGTTTCTAGGTGGTTGCTAGGGTGTTATATGTGGTTGCTAGGGTGTTTCTAGGTGGTTGCTAGGGTGTTATAAGTGGTTGCTAGGGTGTTTCTAGGTGGTTGCTAGGGTGTTATATGTGGTTGCTAGGGTGTTTCTAGGTGGTTGCTAGGGTGTTATAAGTGGTTGCTAGGGTGTTTCTAGGTGGTTGCTAGGGTGTTATATGTGGTTGCTAGGGTGTTTCTAGGTGGTTGCTAGGGTGAAAAGCATGGTGAAGAGGTCGTGACCCGGGTGGGCGGGGTCTGCCATGATCTTCCTCGCCCTCCTCAAGGCCCTGGAGGAATGTAGGGACTTGAGGGAGGGAAGGGGGCAGCCGATCACACTCTCCGCTGATCGTATCACCCGCTGCAGCCTTGTCCCTGACCGTGGCTGCAGGGAACCAGGTGATGATGGAGAGGGTGAGGATGGACTGGATGATGGCGGTGTAAAACTGGACCATCATGGTCCTCTGCAGCCTAAACTTCCCTAACAGGGGAGCCTATATCATTGGGACAGGTCTCTGCTCATCAGCAAGGAAAGGTACTGCTTTGGGGAGAAAGTATATCATCTATCACTACTGCCACCAGGTGTGGGAGGGTGCGGGTAGTATTAGGAGAAGTGTGGGTGTGTGGGGAATTACTGCGAGTCGCCCTGGAGGGCAAGAAGGACCAGCTCACTACCCCTAGGTTAGTAAATCCTATAGGCCCCATCCACCACTCTGCTAAAGCTCCACTCTACTCCTGCACTAAAGTCAGGGATTCAGTTGGACTCAGATCTGCATGCTGCGTTCCCCCTACCTGGTGAACGTTCATAGGGATAATCCACCCTGCTACACAAACATCTCAAAACAAACTGGTCAGACTACATGCTTGACCTTACTCCTAGAACCCACCTCACCCCTGCCCACTTTGACAACCTAGGATGGCTTAGAGACGACAGAGTACATCAACATGCAATGGGCCTGGTACCCAGATTCGGCTCAATCAGGGACTAAACATGTTTCGCAATTATGCCAGATCAATGTGGAACGCCCTACCCAAAGCTGTAAAGGAATGTGAATCACTACCCACTTTCAAAACCACTCTCAAAGAACACCTATACGGGAGACTGCAATTCGAAACTGGCCCCTGTAAATGTCCTAACCCAACCCCCTCCAATGTACAGTAAATTACCAAACATGGTTTTGTCAATATTCCAATGTGCTTGTATACAGTTGTACAGTGTCCACCCACCCCTCCTATACCCAACCTACCCAACCCCCCCACCCCACCCACCCAACCATCTCCAATGTACAGCCCCCCCCCACCCCACCCCACCTAATGTACGGTTTCATAAATGTATAGATGTAGCAGTACTGTCTGTATGTCATGTATGTGTGTGTGTGTGTGTGTGTAAATGAATGAACCGAAATATGTAGTTTGCTGATAGATACACAAAATGGGTTTATTTATGTTGATTTAATTTGGTTGTGTTGATGTTTCCATTTTTGCAAAATGCATATTCTGTTTGTTTTACACAATAAGTCTATTGGTGTGTTGTGTGTGTGTAAGGGCAGGTGTAGAAGATTTTTTCTTCTTCCTGTTCCTTTCGGCCATGGTATTTGGTGAATTATATGTACTGTTGGACTGTGGTAATTCCATGTACGAATAAATAAATGATGATGACGATGTATGTCCTGATGAATTGAAAGGTTATGGGGGACCCTGATGTAAACAAGACGAAAGTCTTTCTCTGGTCTGCATCCCCTTAACAATTGTGTGTATTGAGCTGTACTGTATTGTACCCATTCTGCAATCTGTTAATAAAGTTTTCAATCAATCAATCAATCAATCAATCAATCAATCAATCAGTACCCGTTCTGCACCTGCGTATTGGGGGCCACTATATAATGCATGATTAGGAGACATGTTGAGACTTGTCTAGGCTGCCTGCACACACACCAGCTTCCTGGGCGGGCGCCTCCCAGAATGCACTACACCTGTACCTTGCCTCCCAGAATACCTGCACCTTCCTCCATTGTTGTATCAGCGTGTGCTGTATCTCTGCATCGTTAATCGACAATAAAACGTGAGTATATAGTGCATGATAAAGTCGATGGTGGATATTATTCTGTATCTATGATTTCGATTGCAAACGCCAGCGGAGTAGTGCTGTGTTCGTTTTTTACATGGTTATGCGTTTTTACACGTTATGTGTGCCTGCTGCTAATGTTAGCTGTTAGCTATGTCTGACCTCTGTTGGGTAATGCAACGTTGCCTACCAAACAACGGGACCACTGTGTTTTTTTTTTATATTGCTCCTGGCTGTTCAAACTAATTTTACCGTGTGAAAGAGGGGAAAGTTGGTTCATTTCCACAAACTACCAGTGAAAAAGTGTTGTTCTGAACTGGAGCTATAGTATAGCCAGCCATTTAGCTACCTGGCTACCTATATAGCTTCAGTTCAGCTAACTAGCTACATGCAGCATTTAGCCAGTGATGGGCAAGCTACTTGGAAAATGTAGTAAGCTACACTAGTTACTCTCGATTAAATATAGCTCAACTACAATGGAAGCTATCCCCAGATAAATGTAGCAAGCTACACTACAAAAATAGCACACTACTTTTTTTTTTTTTTTTTTTACTTTACTTTATGATCAGGTTTCCACCAAACAAATACAGTAGGCAGGCAAAAGAAAGTTCAGTTTGTTTATGAAACAAGCCCTCGGTCTGGCTTTTTGTGTCATCATTTTAACATGAACTTGTATTATGTACAAAATGTTAATAAAGTATGAGGAAATAACTGTGGAAACGTAATAAATAAAAGGCCAAATCAATCAAATAAACACTAAAATATATACTCTCTCTATTGGAATGGAGACTTTTCAGCACAGGATAAACTGCCCACTTTATCAACCAAAACTTCTTCAATATCAGAATTTTAACTAATAATGTAACTGAGGGGTACAATTCCCTGACTGTATTACTAGATATGATACTTACTACCACTACCTTTGTACTTAATATTCGGCCACCCAGTACACGGCATAAATATATTATCATGAACACTCTCACGTAGATGAAACGGATCCAACACAAATGTACGAATTAGAAACAGGTCTTTATTTCCTACACAGCGATGGTGTGTAGGATAAGCACTTAATCACTTAATTACATTTATGAATTGAAATAGTATGCACTTTTATGGCAAGGAGTATTCGTCGGTATATCAATAGATAATGTCCAATCTCTGAAGGCGCAGGTGGTAAATATACGACCTGGAATAGTTAAGGAATAACAGCAATGATACTTTAATGATTATAGGCTGGATACACTAGAGGGGGTTAATCCGGTCGCTTGTAAGCCGACAGGAGTAGGAGGGGGGGGGGGGGTAGAATCCAGCTGCCTCGTCCGGCCAAGGGTATCCCAGGTGAACCCACTGTAGTGCCGTTCAATGCGCCGGCGATCCTTGGACCACAGATGAAAGCAGGTGGACTCTTTGTGGGCCGGCTCTCTCCGGTCCACGGGGGAGAGATGTGGAGAGACCTCGTCTTGCAGAGCGTCTCCTCACCTTGCGTCCTCTCCAGGGGGGGGGGTTCCAACACACGGTAGTGTCGGGGGTCTTTATCCATAGAATAATCAAAGTATCCAAAGCATAATCCGTGCCTGGGAAGGCGGGCTGTCGTCGGTAGAATAATCCGGTATACAGGTCCACTCGCTCGTCGGCTCTGGGGCTCCTCGGGTGCAGCTTCACATAGGGTCAACCACCCTGGGTAAGCAGCCAGTTCTCTGCCCGAAACGATGGGGTACTGACTACGGTAGTATTCTCACCGCACGAAGCACTATATATTAACAGACTATTATTAGCTTAATAGACTACGTCCAACTCGACGATATAGTGCCAAATATGACTATTCAAATATTAATATACACGATGTCTCAATACCGATGGTAGGCCGAACTTGGCCTTACTCCCACACGTGGCATCGCGGGGAGGCTTTACGTCTGTGACTCTATTGGAGGGTAAGAAACTGGACTGAAAAGAAAGTCCTACTTTAGTAGCGCAGTATATATACGCACTATGAACAAATAGTCCCATTAGTGGTGCGGTAGCCAAATTCCTACGCGGAACTAGGACTTGTTCGTACATGTCGAGCGGTACGTTTGAACTGGGTCTGAGGGGTATGGCAGCCTGGCACCAAGGTCTCGACCAATAGTAGAATGGAGACTATTATGGGATGTTCAGTAGGCTAGAATGGATATTCAATGCATATTGTACAAGGAATATACAAGGGATATCAGGGAATATTAGAGAATATACAAATACAATTAAATATATATATATAAATAAATATATATATTCGGTTTAATCTGGCCCTTCACAACAGCCACCCCCTGAATAGGTCCCAGACCTAATCAGTTAAACGGAGACAGATTAATCGCGTTGTCTATTTACACATAAGGGTTTGCTGTAGGGGTCAGTCAACTTCACAAAGTCATAGGGTTGTAGGGTCATGGTCATCATCGATTGTGTCTGGGAGTCGAGGCAGTTCTATGAGCCTTGCCACGGGACGGGTGTAAGTGCGACCCTGGACGAGCACTTCAGCTGCTCGGACCTTGCCGTCGGCACCGGTGATCACTTTGCTTACGCGGCCGGCCGGCCACATAGCTCTGGGCAGTGATTGATCAATAATCATGACGACTGTTCCTTCTGTCAAATTGTCTCTCTCCTTTACCCACTTCTGGCGGGTCTGTAGAGACGGTAGGTAGTGCAGTAGGAAACTGTTCCAAAACTTGTCGGCTAATACTTGGCTGTACCTCCACATTCGTCGGCCGTTCGCTTCTTCAGGCCGGTACATTGTCTGGGGTAATGTGGGATCTAGCCGCCCCATCAGGAGTGTGTTGGGGGTAACTGGGTCGATATCCGCCACATCACTGGAGACATATCCGAGGGGCTTCGAGTTAAGTACTCCCTCAATCTCCGTGAGGACTGTCATTAGGACTTCTTCCGCCACAGTCTGGGCCCCAAGTACTGCGTACAGGGCTGTCTTTATGGAGCGCACTTCTCGTTCCCAAGTGCCACCGAAGTGGGGTGCGTTTGGGGGGTTGAATTGGAAATCAACCTGTGCTGGAGCGAGGTGGGTCTTAAGTTCTGGGCCCATAGCTTGGAAGCTCTCTCTCAGCTCTCTTTCGCCGCCTTTGAAGTTTGTCCCATGATCGGACAATAGGGTAGACGGTCTTCCTTTCCGTGATATGAATCTACGGAAGGCCATAAGGAATGAGTCTGTGCTCATGGTCGGGAGAAGCTCGATGTGTATCGCTCTGGTGGTCATGCATTTGAATACAATACCCCACCGCTTCTCGGTTCCTCTTCCTTTCTTTATGTGCAGCGGGCCAAAGCAGTCCATACCCGTTGAGTGGAATGGCTTGTCACCGATTCGGAGGCGACATGGAGGAAGGTCAGCCATCCTTGGTATGCTGGGCTGCGCGCGCCACTTGCGGCAGTCTAGACATGTTCGTTGGAAGCGTCGTACCGCCTCTCTTCCTTGTAGGATCCAGTAACGACGTCTGATTTCCGCGAAGACTCTTTCTGCTCCTGCGTGATGTACATCCTCATCGTATTTCTTTATAATCAGCTCTGTGACCTTGTGTCGGCTGTTCAATACGATCGGGTATTTAATGTCATCCGGTAGATTGGGGGCTCTGCGTAGGCGACCACCCACTCTGATGAGGGTGTGAGCGTCGCTCTCGGGGGCCAGGTGAATTAATCTGCTGTCGGATGGGACGGGCTTTCCTCCCTGTAGACAGGCCAATTCATCGGGGAACGAGTCTCTCTGGGCTCGCTGCAGTAGAAGCAATTCTGCTTCCTCGTAGTTAGCCGCTGACATATCAGCGGGGGACTTGCACTCCGGGTGGTACCGCAGGAATGTTCTTTGTTGTGCACTCTCTATGGACGTGCAATCGTTTATGTTAGGGTCGGTGGAGGCTACGGTGCTCAATCCACAGAACACAGACTTCTTAATTTCCACCTCCTCTGGACTTGCTTCCCTCGGGATAGGCATGGGCCACTGTCCTTCCGGGAGTCTTAGGAATGCGGGGCCGTCACTGTAGACATTGCGACGGGTGAGGTCATCCAGGGGCATCCCCCGGGTGATGACGTCAGCTGGGTTCTGTTTTGTATCAACGTAGCGCCACTCTGTTTCTCCGGTTAACTCTTCGGTTAAGTCTTGAATCTCGGTGACTCTGACTCCCACGAAGACTTTGTACTTGCATGAGTCCGATTTGATCCAGGCGAGTACCGTCGTGGAATCTGACCACAGGATTGTTCTAGACACCGGTATAGTGAGCTCACGTTGGATGAGCGTGGCTAGGTGCGCTCCGGCTAGGGCTGCGCAGAGCTCTAGACGTGGGATAGATTGTTGCTTGCGTGGGGCTATTCTCGAGCGGGCGAGGACAAATGCTGTGTAGATCTCTCCCCCCTGGTCTTGGGCCCGCAAGTAGGCTACTGATCCGTATGCGACCTCTGAGGCGTCACTGAAGACGTGTAACTCCATTTTACATGTCTCTGGCCTCACCGTGGGTGGGAAGTAGCTTCGGCGCATATTAACGCCTGGGAGTGAGTGGAGCTCCATCTCCCACTCTCTCCAGGTGGATGCAAGGTGTGCGGGAATGGGGTCGTCCCAGCCCTGGTCCTTGTCCCACAATGCTCGTACAATAATTTTTGCCCTGGTGGTGTACGGTAGAATACATCCTAGCGGGTCATATTGTCGGGCGAGTGTTGTGTACACACTCCGTCTGGTGGTCGGCGCCGCCGCCGGCCTTCCCTGCTCCGTAGTCAGGGGCTTGTGTCTGTAGTGAAGCGAATCTGTTTTGAATCGCCACACCAATCCCAGGGTCATCTCCTGGGCTTCTCCTGGGATTGTAGCCATCCAGGTCTCGCTGCTGGCTGCCTTGTCCTCGGAGGAGAGGCTGCGCAGTACTTGCGGATCGCTGCTGGCCCACTGCCTGAGATCAAAGCCGCCTTTGATCAATGAGGCGCGGAGTTTAATCAGGAGAGCCTCGGCTTCTTCCTGGGTTGAAAGGCTTTGTAGACAGTTGTCTACGTAGAAGCTGTTCTTTACGCTGTGTCGGACCTCTTCGTCCGCTGCTGGGTCCTCTGCTACATGTTTCTGTAGTGCAAATGTCGCACAGCAGGGGCTGCACGTCGTTCCGAAGGGGAGGACTTCCCATTGGTAGATGGCTGGGTGCTCATCTCCTGGCTTCTCTCTCCATAGGAACCGTAACAGGGGCTTGTCCGCCTCTACTAATCTCACCTGCAGGAACATTCCTTTAATGTCCCCGCTGATGGCCACCTTTTCCTGGCGGAAGCGGAGTAGAACGCCGAGTAGGGAGGGGCCGAGTGTGGGACCGGGCAGTAACTCTTTATTCAGATTTTGGGATCCGATCTGGTAGCTGCAGTTAAATACTATGCGGTCTTTACCGTTGTGATGGACCTTGTGGTGGGGCACGTACCACGATTCAGTGGTCTGGTCAGCCTCTTTAATGTCCATCTTTGTGACGTGTCCCGCTGTGATGAGCTTCTCAATCTCAGCGCGGTATACACTCTCTTGGGCGGGGTTCTTGGCTAAGCGCCGCTCCGTGTTCAGCAGGTACCGTTCTATGGCGTCTGTCTTGGCGTGGAAAGTAGGCATTCCTTCTCGCCGCAGGAGTGGCGTGGCGTATCTCAACACGCCGTTGACCGGGACTCTCTTGGTCCCAGTCTCGAGGAGGTGAATGGCGTAAATGTCATCTTTAGAGCGAATGTCTTTCTTTCCATTCTTAAAGGGCATTTGTTCCAAGCTCCATAGCCGCTCTACGTGTTGCAGGAGTGCGGTTTCTCCCTCTTTGACTCGGGAGTGGAGACATCTAGTGGCTGTACTTCGGTTGAGAGATTTGGCGAGCGGGCCTTGGAGAGTCCATCCCAAACGGGTCTCGACTGCTGCAGGACAGCCTCGGGGTCCGGTATGAACCCGGTCTATCGGGACAATGAGGTCTGCATGGTCGGAGCCTATCAACAGGGTCGGCATAGCATTGTCTATGAGCGGGATCGGTAACTTGCGCAGATGTGCATATTTCTCCATCAGCTTGGCGACGGGGTATGTGTACCGCGACAGTCCTATTTCTTGGCTGGTGAAAGCGTCTGCAATCTGGTACCGTCGCTCAGGCTGGCCGCTTGCTGCGATAGAGAATGAGACATTCTCGCCCTTTATCGTCTTCAAATCTCGTCTTATTGTCCGAATTGTCATTTGGGTTTCGCTTCCCCGCAGCCCTAGCTGGGCCGCAGCGGAGGCGAGCAGCAGGGTCTTCTCTGACCCGTCATCGAGGACGGCGTAAGTGTCCAGGACTTTATTCTGGTAGCTTAGTGTCACACGCACTACTTTTAGGAGTACTCGGGCTCCACTGCTGCTGGCGGGATCGATGTACATGACGCTCGCTTTGCGGCTGGATGGTGCAGGTGAAGGGCGCCGTCTGTTACTGTCGTGAAGTATGTCCAGATGGGCTCCATCGCACTTGGTGCACCTTTTCTTTAAGCGGCATTCGGCTGCCATGTGTGAGCGCGCACAGCGAAAACAGCGCTTGTTGGACTTTATCCATTGACCTGCTTCCTCCGCGTTCAGCTTGGGGAAGGAGTCACATTGCGCTAGCCAGTGTTCTTTCTCACAGTAGGGGCACACTATCTTCCACTTCTCCGTTCTGGAGGGGGTACTGTGGCTCCTGCTGCTCGGTACTGACTCCGATTGGTGCATCACAGTCACCGATCTTCTTCCATCATTTAGTCGTCTGGTTCCTTCTCTGGAGCCAGGGGTGCTCCGTCCGAATGTATCTAGCCGTAGGCTGCTGACTTCTCTCGCCAGGAAGTCTGCTAGATCGAGGAGGTTCGGTTCGGGGCCATTCGGGTCTCTGTGGTCCCTCTGCCGCCTAAAGCGCTCCTGACGAGCGGGCGGCAGCTTCTCCAGGATCCTTTCCACATTTGAGTTGGCGTAAAGTTCATACTTCCCCTTCTCTCTTTGCGCTCCCAACATCCCTACCAGGGACTGCACTCTGATGGACAGGTCGTCCAGTGCTCGATTGTCTATTGCTGGGGGTAAGCGGTCGATGTGTCGGATCTCCTGGATCACGTAATCCCATATGCGCCCATACCTCTGGTCCAATGCTACCAGCGCTGCTGTGTATGGGGTGGTGGAAGTCGCGTAGGCGAGCGCTATATTATGTGCGCGGGGCACCTTTAAGTGCTGCAGTAGGATGGCGTATTTGTGGCGTTCATCCAATACATCCACCAACATGGTCTCCAGACACATGCGGAGTTCTGTATACTGGGCCCGGTTCTCTTGGGTGAAGTCGGGTACCATAGGCGTGCCAATGTATGACGCTGACTGTGGATACATCGGCGAGCGTTGGGGGAGAGGCCTCCTAGGCGAGTCTCCTCCCGCTCCTTGGTATGGGCTGGTACCGGCAGTGTACCATGGCCCGCTTGTCCAGGTGCTGTTCCTCGGTGCGGGTCGTGCGTCGTGCTCACCCGTGTATAGAGTCGGGGGTCTGTAGCGCAGCTCCGCGGGAGTATAGCCTGGGCTGTACCGGACCTCCTGGTCCGGTAGAGTACTGTGCTGTCTTCGGGCGCGGTTCTCCTCCTCTTCCTCTTCGTCTTCAGTTAGGTCATCCAGTGCTTGTAGTCTCTGGTTTAGCCTCTCCACAGGATATGCTGCTCCTTCCCGGTTGCTAGGTCTCGCTTGGACCGGTGGGGGGAGGTGGTCTGTGGGGGGTATAGACCTCGTCTGTTGGTCAAGTTCAGGGTTGTTTACTCGGCTAGGGGATGCCGCCCTGGAGGTGTGTCTAGACGAGTTCCTGGAGCCTCTGGCGGAGGGAGAGGGTGTTGTCCGTCTGATCAGCTGTTCTATTAGTTGCGCTTGCTGTCTGTCGCGCTCTGCGTCCCGTAGAGCACCAGCAGCTGCTCGCTGGCTGTCTGCTCGGTCTCGGGCCACATTCTCTTCCATCTGAATGCGTCTTATTTCCAGGCGTATGTGCTCTTCTTCGCTCCGTTGCTGTAGCTGCAATCGATCGCGTTCACCCTGGAGTCTATCGCGTTCAGTAGAGGCTTTCAGGCTGACGAGGAATGCCTGCTGTAGGGTCCTCTCTGCCTCGCTGGGAGAAGGCGGTTGTATAGGGGAGCCTTCCCTCGGGGTACTCCTTGCGGAGCCTTGGAGCTCTATCTCCACGGTGCTCTCCCCGTCTTCTTCCGTGCCGAGTTCTCTCTCGGTAGCGTTGTATTCCTCCCGGGACTCATCGGGGACTACTTCTTCAGTACTGGCGGGGTGTGAAGTCATGTCTGGTTCCCACTGGTCCCCACCGTGAACTTGGTCAGTTACATTAGAGCCCGTAGGGGCCTCTATGGTCGGGGTAGTCTGGGCGTTGGGGTTAGACATACTTTTACTTTCTAGTTTTACCGCGTTTACTGTTAGTAGAAGACTAGGTTGTTGACTGACAGCGTAAGCCTCTAAGTACTGAGGGAGCCGTCGTTCGCGCTGCGGGCGTTGGTTAGGAGGATCGTTTCGTGGAGTGTTCATCATAGGCCATTTCAATATTAATAACACTATATTAATATTACACTAATTACCCTCCGGCTCGAAGGACCAATTGTAACTGAGGGGTACAATTCCCTGACTGTATTACTAGATATGATACTTACTACCACTACCTTTGTACTTAATATTCGGCCACCCAGTACACGGCATAAATATATTATCATGAACACTCTCACGTAGATGAAACGGATCCAACACAAATGTACGAATTAGAAACAGGTCTTTATTTCCTACACAGCGATGGTGTGTAGGATAAGCACTTAATCACTTAATTACATTTATGAATTGAAATAGTATGCACTTTTATGGCAAGGAGTATTCGTCGGTATATCAATAGATAATGTCCAATCTCTGAAGGCGCAGGTGGTAAATATACGACCTGGAATAGTTAAGGAATAACAGCAATGATACTTTAATGATTATAGGCTGGATACACTAGAGGGGGTTAATCCGGTCGCTTGTAAGCCGACAGGAGTAGGAGGGGGGGGGGGGGTAGAATCCAGCTCCCTCGTCCGGCCAAGGGTATCCCAGGTGAACCCACTGTAGTGCCGTTCAATGCGCCGGCGATCCTTGGACCACAGATGAAAGCAGGTGGACTCTTTGTGGGCCGGCTCTCTCCGGTCCACGGGGGAGAGATGTGGAGAGACCTCGTCTTGCAGAGCGTCTCCTCACCTTGCGTCCTCTCCAGGGGGGGGGGTTCCAACACACGGTAGTGTCGGGGGTCTTTATCCATAGAATAATCAAAGTATCCAAAGCATAATCCGTGCCTGGGAAGGCGGGCTGTCGTCGGTAGAATAATCCGGTATACAGGTCCACTCGCTCGTCGGCTCTGGGGCTCCTCGGGTGCAGCTTCACATAGGGTCAACCACCCTGGGTAAGCAGCCAGTTCTCTGCCCGAAACGATGGGGTACTGACTACGGTAGTATTCTCACCGCACGAAGCACTATATATTAACAGACTATTATTAGCTTAATAGACTACGTCCAACTCGACGATATAGTGCCAAATATGACTATTCAAATATTAATATACACGATGTCTCAATACCGATGGTAGGCCGAACTTGGCCTTACTCCCACACGTGGCATCGCGGGGAGGCTTTACGTCTGTGACTCTATTGGAGGGTAAGAAACTGGACTGAAAAGAAAGTCCTACTTTAGTAGCGCAGTATATATACGCACTATGAACAAATAGTCCCATTAGTGGTGCGGTAGCCAAATTCCTACGCGGAACTAGGACTTGTTCGTACATGTCGAGCGGTACGTTTGAACTGGGTCTGAGGGGTATGGCAGCCTGGCACCAAGGTCTCGACCAATAGTAGAATGGAGACTATTATGGGATGTTCAGTAGGCTAGAATGGATATTCAATGCATATTGTACAAGGAATATACAAGGGATATCAGGGAATATTAGAGAATATACAAATACAATTAAATATATATATATAAATAAATATATATATTCGGTTTAATCTGGCCCTTCACAACAAATAATAACTGTCTTACTGAATTTTACTATTATGCTACCATGTCTATACTACCACCAACTATGCTGTCTATACTACAGTATGTACTCGGAGTATAACACTCAAGCTCGACACTGCTAGACAAACAATACTAATTTATAGACTATTTGTTTCCTGTGCAGTACACCTGAGATTAATCACCTCATGCAGTACTGTTTGACATGAATTTATGCGTCGTTCCCTGTGTTTTTTTTCTTTCCTCTTGCCTCCCTCCCTTGTCCTAGGGCCTGCCTACTGATTGCCTATGCCTGAATCTTTCCGGCCGACAAGGCGTACAGGACAGTAATCTGCACTGCCGTCTCCCCAGATCCATGCACGGATTGCTTCTTGGTTGTATAGGTAGGCCTATATGCAACACAGATCGTAGTTTATAGACTATATTTGTTTCCTGTGCAGTACACCTGAGATTAATCACCTCATGCAGTACTGTTTGACATGAATTTATGCGTCGTTCCCTGTGTTTTTTTTCTGTCCTAGGGCCTGCCTACTGATTGCCTATGCCTGAATCTTTCCGGCCGACAAGGCGTACAGGACAGTAATCTGCACTGACGTCTCCCCAGATCCATGCACGGATTGCTTCTTGGTTGTATAGGTAGGCCTATATGCAACACAGATCGTAGTTTATAGACTATATTTGTTTCCTGTGCAGTACACCTGAGATTAATCACCTCATGCAGTACTGTTTGACATGAATTTATGCGTCGTTCCCTGTGTTTTTTTTCTGTCCTAGGGCCTGCCTACTGATTGCCTATGCCTGAATCTTTCCGGCCGACAAGGCGTACAGGACAGTAATCTGCACTGACGTCTCCCCAGATCCATGCACGGATTGCTTCTTGGTTGTATAGGTAGGCCTATATGCAACACAGATCGTAGTTTATAGACTATATTTGTTTCCTGTGCAGTACACCTGAGATTAATCACCTCATGCAGTACTGTTTGACATGAATTTATGCGTCGTTCCCTGTGTTTTTTTTCTGTCCTAGGGCCTGCCTACTGATTGCCTATGCCTGAATCTTTCCGGCCGACAAGGCGTACAGGACAGTAATCTGCACTGACGTCTCCCCAGATCCATGCACGGATTGCTTCTTGGTTGTATAGGTAGGCCTATATGCAACACAGATCGTAGTTTATAGACTATATTTGTTTCCTGTGCAGTACACCTGAGATTAATCACCTCATGCAGTACTGTTTGACATGAATTTATGCGTCGTTCCCTGTGTTTTTTTTCTGTCCTAGGGCCTGCCTACTGATTGCCTATGCCTGAATCTTTCCGGCCGACAAGGCGTACAGGACAGTAATCTGCACTGACGTCTCCCCAGATCCATGCACGGATTGCTTCTTGGTTGTATAGGTAGGCCTATATGCAACACAGATCGTAGTTTATAGACTATATTTGTTTCCTGTGCAGTACACCTGAGATTAATCACCTCATGCAGTACTGTTTGACATGAATTTATGCGTCGTTCCCTGTGTTTTTTTTCTTTCCTCTTGCCTCCCTCCCTTGTCCTAGGGCCTGCCAACTGATTGCCTGCCTGAATCGTTCCGGCCGACAAGGCGTACAGGATAGTAATCTGCACTGACGTCTCCCCAGATCCATGCACGGATTGCTTCTTGGTTGTATAGGTAGGCCTATATGCAACACAGATCGTAGTTTATAGACTATTTGTTTCCTGTGCAGTACACCTGAGATTAGCCTATAGTATACGTTCATAATCTGCATGCAAACTGTAATCTCTCCTTTCTCTGGTTTCCTTTTTTCTAGGTCATCAGAGAGGTCTTTAACATACAGTATCCTGTTCAGTGGCATCTTGTTCAGTGAGGCAGCCAGGCTAACCAGTGTTCAGTGTGAGGCAGATGTAATGATTGGGTAGGTAACTATAGCACGCACAACAATGTTCCACTGTAAATATATTCGATGTCAGCATGTGTCTGAGAGTGTGCATACCTTTGTCCAGCACGCGCAGCTCCACAGTAACGCCCCCAATTATCTTTATCAGTGCGGGATACCTGACTGCTCACAGAGGTTCAGAAAACACGCAGCACTGAGATCTCATATATATAGGCTGCATAGGTGCTACCTGCAAGCTGGTCAGCCGCCTAGACCTCCTAGATCAGCTCTACCACCTGACACATCCTTGAAATGTGTGCTTGAGGCTTGTGCATTTAAGTGTGACACTTTAGCCTCTCTTATCAAGCATTTGAAGACACACATAAAGGGAGGAATGGAATCGCCATGTCCATTTAGAGGTTGTGATTGCAGGTTCACAAACGTAATGACTTTTGCTTCACATATTTCCAGGAAACACAAGGATTCAGTTTTAGATGACTTGGTACTAGACAAGTCTACAGAGTCATTGCCAGAACCCAGTCAGACGTATTCAGAAGCTGCTGGTGAACATGATGAACCAGAAGTGCCATTAGCTGTGGACGAAACCCTTTTTTTACATAACCTTACACTTTTCTATTTGAAATTGCAATCTAAGCTACTCTTACCGGCAAGCACCATACAAACCATTATTGAGGACTTTCAAATTGCTCATGAACTTGGCCTGTCTCATACACTTAACGTTCTGAGTGAGAAATTGAAGAAACTTGGAATCCCTCAGGCCACTATAAGCAGCATGGTTGATGAAGTGAACAGAGATGATCTACTCACACTTTTTAACAAGGGAAGACTCAGTACAGATACAAAGAGGAAGTCTGCTTTTAAAGAGTGTTTCAACCATGTTCATCCCGTGCCTTTGCTCTTGGGCAATGATGAAAATGACAAAGAATGCTTTGCTCAGTATGTACCTATACATGAGACATTGGTGACACTGTTCAAAAACGAGTCTCTACGAGAACAGTATAACATGACACGTTTGCAGCAATCTACTGATGCTGTCTATCAGGATGTCAAGGATGGAGAAGGATTTCAAAGTAATCCAATGTTGAAAGCTGACCCTTCCTCACTTGGTTTGATACTGTACCAAGATGCCTTCGAGGTTGTTAATCCACTGGGCTCAGGGAAGAAAAAGCACAAGGTCTTAGCTGTTTACCTAACCCTGACTGACATCTTGCCTCACAATAGATCTTCTATAGATCAAATGCAACTTGTTCTCTTATGTAGGGAGCAGGACTTTAAGTATTTTGGGCTAAAAAAGGTTTTTGCACATCTGATTGAGGACCTCAAAATCCTGGAGGAGAGAGGTGTAGTCATATCTGATGGCACTGTACTAAAGGGCTCTTTGGTTGCCATTGCAGGAGACAACTTAGGATCCCATTCTATTGGGGGATTTTTAGAAAACTTCAGTCGATCTAAATATTTTTGTCGCTACTGTCAGGTACAGAGAGAGGATTTTGTGAAGAATCCAGTGTTGTGTGGTGCCACAAGAACGGTCCAATCATACACAAGTAATTTGCAAGACCTGGAAACTAGTACCACAGACTCTGTATGCAGTATCAAGTTTGACTCTCCTTTCAACCAGCTTTCTCATTTCCATGTTTGCCAGCCTGGCCTCCCACCATGTCTAGGCCATGATTTATTTGAGGGAGTCATGGCTTATGACCTTCCTTTATATATTCGCCATTTAGTCCAGGAGAATCATTTTACTTACCTGCAGTTAAATCGGTGCAAAAACAAGTTCCGATATGAAGGGAACGATGGTAGGGACAAACCAGCAGACCTCTCTCCCAGCAGTGACAAACTAAGTGGGCATGCAGTTCAAAACTGGTGTTTCCTTAGATTACTCCCTCTCTTGGTGGGTGGCAGGATTAAAGATCCCTGTGACAATGAGGTGTGGCAGCTCATTTTGCAGCTGAGAGAGATGGTTGAGCTTATCTGTGCACCAGTCATTACAGAAGGCCAGGTAGCATATCTGAAAGTCATCACAGAGGAGTACATATGCAACAGGAAAAGGCTCTTCCCCAATGCCCCCCTGAGGCCAAAGCATCACTATATTGGCCATTATCCAGATCTAATCATCCACTTTGGCCCACTTATTCGCCTGTGGACTCTGCGGTTTGAAAGCAAACACACTTTTTTCAAACAGTGTGCCAGAAAATTGCACAATTTCAAAAATCTGTGCAAAACACTAGCAGAGAGACACCAACTCCTCCAGGCCTACCTGAGTGCGGGAAACTTGTTTCCTCCTGTTATACAGGTAGAGAAGGGGACTGCCTTTTATTTGGATGATTACAACAACAAGATCAGGGCATCTGTAGCCAGTTGTCAATTTGAGTCTCAGTCTGCAGTGGCTTGTAACAATGTTACAGTCAAAGGCACAGACTACAGAAAGGGGATGTTCATCTTGTTTGGGAACAGTGATGAAGGACTTCACATGGGGAAGATTATGCTGGTCATTGTTGCCCAAAACTCTGTCCACTTTGTCTCAGAGAAACACATTTGTGTGAAGTTGATTGACATGGGTGTGTACTGTGACTTAGGAGTGGCCCAAGAGGATTACGTGTGCATTAAGCACAAAGATTTACTGGACTACTATCCTCTTCCAGCATACAACGTGCACGATCAGATGCTTATTGCGCTCCACCATTCTTTTCCAGGAGCAGTTTAAACAGGAAAGGGAGGATATGACAGACGTGGGGACAGACGTAAGTGGAGCAGGATATCAAGTAACCTTAAGATAGTTGATTTTGTATTGTTGATTGTATAGCGAGCACATGTTGGCAGTTAACCGCATATAGTGCACTGCAAACAGACAAGTAGGGAATATGCACAAACTGATTCATGATTGACCCTAATCAATGAGACTAGGTAATGGAAGATATAAAGGAAGCAGTTTGGTCATATTTACCGGGCCTCCCTGATGACTTACTGACCACCCTACTTGAGGATCTTGGAGTGGAGAGTGTCGAAGATCTGGCCTTAATGGAGAGGGTGGATCTGGTCCGACACCTCAAACCAATCCAGTGTCGGAAGCTGATGGATGGTCTTAAGAAAGGTAAATTCATATTTAGACTTGCGTGACACTTGGAACTATGCCCTTGGAACATTGGCATAACTGTTTTTGTCCCTTCTAGGGTTAGTAACCCTTAATATGGAGGTGCTCCCTCCCCATCCAATTGCTTCAAGTTCCCCAACACATCCAATTGCTTCAAGTTCCCCAACAACGAGCTCTGTGAACACTCTGTCCTCTCCGAACACCTCTATGCAATCTCTGTTGTGCAGCCCCCCAAGCACTCCAAACTCTTCACAGCCTGGCAGCGCATGGCATGTAGACTTTTGTGTCAACTGGAACCGGATGTCAACAGCCATTCAACGTGCAGTGGAAAAAGAACAGAGACCAAAGCCAGATGAGAGAAGGGCCTTTGTGAACGCTTTGGTGGATCAGATGATGGAGCACGAGCACAACCCAACCAGAACCACGTGCCTCAGTATCGTCCGAACAATTGTCAGGAGCCATCCTGACACCTTTGCTGACATTAGCAGGCGAGGTGAAATGGTTGGAGACGGATGCCACTCTCTTCTCCAACAAGTAAAAACAAGAGTGGAGTATAAAAGCAGGAACAACACTCTGGCTAGACGCCGCAGAGGCAGAGAGGAAAGACGGCCCACTGGCGTGGCAGGAGAGTCCAGGCTGACGAGAGGTCCTGTTGACCAATACGGGTAGGGGTGGCAAAACAAACGGCGCCAGTGTCCTCTCCATTCACGCTCGCAGCAATTAGGGGTTAAAGTGGCACTGCCAATGCTCGACTAACTTAGGTTATTTGGATTGAATGTTTAAATTATGTGTAGATTTTTTTTTAATATAATTTCTAGGGCTGTCCCTGACTAAGGATTTGGATAGTCGACTATGATTGGCCAAAATGTGCAGTTAGTCGACAAAAATAAAATAAAAAGTAGAATATATATATATATTTATATATATATTTTTTTTATCATTCCATTTGGGCTGTGGGGGGTGCTTAATGTCTGAAGGCTTCTTGTCCTCTGCAAAAGCATGCAATTGGTCCACTGATGGATACATCTTGATATTTGTCTAGTCTAGTGTGTTCATTAGATGGGTGAAATCCTCTTTCAGTGCTTCTGTGCCTGTTTTCGTAGGCAGTTAGCCTCTGGTATGCGTGCCATTAGCGTTAGAGGCCTTTTTTCTTTTGGAAAGAATGATAAAAAAATATATATATTATAATTTTTCTTTTTTTATGTATTCCACTAAGAGGTTGCCTATGATTCCTTCCTATCCCTAGGTGTGTGAGGTGGGGCCCAGCAAGCTTACCGGACGGGGAGACAGAGGAAACCATGGCGGCTTTGAAAAGGGATCTGCGGAACATCTACTCAGGCATGCAATCTACTTTACTTTTGGTGAATTGACACCATGAATAAATATCCCACATTAAGCAAAAAGGCCACTTTAATATTCAGAATGAGTAATACAATTAAAGGTTTGCCACTCAATTTCCCAGATGTGGCAACATCAAATCTAATTGTTGTTACTTGGTTTGTATGTCTGTACACAGAGGAAGGGATGGGTGGGACAGCGAGAGCAGAACTTCTGATGGAGAGGACCTACGTCATCCTGCGGCGTTACTTGAATAAAATGCCTCCACCAACGATGGTGGCGGTCAAAGAAGAATGGCCTTTTCTCTTCTCTCAGACGGGGCTTTTCTCCCACTTTGGCCTCCTGACAGACACCGATGTCCTTCAAAAGATCAAAGATGCCCTGTGTCATCGAGGACGGACCATCCTGCAGTTCTGCCAGAAACTGGACAACCCGAAGATCAGGGATGTTCTGGCCAGATATCATCCAGAGGTTTCGGAGATCAGTGCCTGCATCGTCCTGCTCCTTATGGTGTACTTCAAGGAGCCTACGGAGAAACTACTGCTCGAAGTTGATGTACGTTTATTTAAATATTAAAATATTTGAAATGCGAGTGATTACATTAGGGGCGACTGAAGCTCAGTTGGTAGAGATGGTCGTTCATCGACCGTAGGGTTGGTGGTTCGAATCCTGGCTCTGACTGTCCGCATGTCGGAAGTGTCCTTGAGCAAGACACTTAACCCCCAAGTTGCTCCAAATGGGCCGAGCTGATGTGTGGTGAGCTGTAGTGCGTGGATTAGCTTATCTTCATCCTTTCATAATGTTAAATCTGCTATTGTGTGTTACTTTGTTGCAGACCTGTGCCACTGTTGCTGATGTGAATACTGCAGCACTCCCAAGCACCCCCTGTTTGATAATTCAAGGTAATAATGTTCAGGGATGAGCTTGTGTTCCTTTGCATCGAGGGGGAAAATCTGACCGAAGGCAGTTTGTGATACGGCACACATATGACGCTTATAAATAATATCCTGAGCTGGCATGTCTCATGTTCAACTTTGTCAGTGCTGTAAAGTTGAAACCTTTTTAAATCTTAGACAAACAAAACACTTTGCTTTCATGAAATATTGTAAGCCGTCATTTGAGGCTTTATAAAAGCAGCACAATGAACACAAATCTGTCAGTGCGACCTCATCTTAAATAAGAGACAGCATTGCTTGTTGTAAGAGAGGCAGAGTTGATTTGGCAAAAATATATATATATATATGCATTTTTCTTTTTCTTTTTAATAATCGAATTTTATTTTCATATTCAAATCCCATGCCCATCGAACGAAGCTTTGAAGTATTTAAGACAGCCTTAGTTCTGTGTCATGTCCTTGCAGGAATGTATACCTATCCACAACAACGCATGACGGGGTATCTGTTCATTTCAGGTGACGCAATGCAGCCTTCTGGATGGATGCTATCCATCGAGGGAGAAGTTGTGATGGGCCCACACCCATTATTTTTGCATGGGGTAGCTGCTTTATTCACCAGCTACTATGTCTTCAACCTGGAGTATCCTTCCGTTGGATCATCCACACTTGAGTTCATCCAAAGGTATTTTAACACTCTGAACACATGATCAATGTCATCAGTAAGACTTATCATGCAAAGACTATCTGGCTATTAAGTCCATGCCTTTCTACAGAGGCCATAAAGTAGATTAAATGCTTTGAGTATGAAGCCTGGAACCAACTATGTGAATTGGGACCACACCATCACTTGATGTTGCTGCTATCTTGTTAAGAAATTGACATAATGGTTTAATTCACATTATAGTATGGCTTCAAAATTCGGATGAGTAAACATTATGTTAGAGGTACCATGAAAAAACACAGGTGAGCACCTTGATAAATGCTGAGTCTATTTAAAACTGAAACGTATCTTTGCTTATTAACAGGTTCTTCTTGGGCATCAACCCGGAGAAAGGCTCCAGGGCAAAGAAGCGAAGCGCCATCAACCCTCAAGTGACCACCCTTTTTCGTAAGCTCATAGACTTTGAATGGTCTGCATCTGCATATGTAGCAGGGTGGATTATCCCTGCTTCGTGGGAACTGTGGGGTGCGGTCAATAGGTAGCGAGACACAGTAGCACCCTGGCCAGCTGCACCTCCGTCTTTGGGGTCCGGAGCGTCAACTGGAGGCTGGTAGTGGGGGTGAATGAGGCCCAGGGTTTACAAACCTGGTCCGGTACTCTGGTCTTCCTCCCTCTCTCTGGAGTAGTCCGCAGTACTCCCCAACACACCCTCACCCTCCACAGTTGCCCCTTTTTCCCTCCCACACCTACTGACCGGATGGTAGAGAAATAACTGGGTTCCCCCCGCAAGCAGTACCCTCCCTTAGTGAGACGACCAGAACCCTTACAATGGAAAAGGTAGAATAGCAAGGGGTTACGATTACATATATTACCCGTAGCAAAGGGTTAGGGTTAGGGTTAGAAATAATGAAAGACACACACAGTGCTCCCGCTCTGGATGACTGTATTGTAACTCAGCCTGGTTACAACAAAGCTACGGCTGGTGATTACTGCACCATGGGTATCCATACAATAATTACTGGCATGAATTATTAGCATAAGTCAATTACAGTATCACACACAGGCACCAAGTGCTCTCAGGTACCCAGACTAAACGCTGCCCACGTCTGGGCGGACCACAGTATTCACCTTCTTTAAGGAATTACACTCTTACTGTCCCCGGTTGAGAATATGGGGAAGGAAGGGGGGAGCATAGGGAAGAGAATAAAGGGATTCACAGAACGGGAATTATTTAGGAAATACACACCTTATCACGCTCAAAGAAAAGGAATAAAATAAAAGAGTGAGCCCACAAAATACCTTGCAAAAGTCCTATGCTAATACCGGTATATATTGTCTGGGGTACCCCTATTGAACTGTGGTTAACAACGTTAACTTCGCCCGCGGGCAGCACCACACTGTATACTGTATATGGAGTCGGGAGCATCAATGCTCGTTTGTACTCATCCGAAATGGCCGCCTCGTCACTCCACTGTTGTCCGGGAGGCAAGATGGCGTCGAACACTCGCGCCGCAGGGGCTAGCAGGCGGAGCTATAGCAGAGAGGCAGTGCTGGCTGAGCTGGTGCTGGGCGAACTCTGCCGGTGGTAAAGAACTCCCCGTGTCCTGCAGGCAGCCTGGGGCAGGGTGTGCTGCTGCTCTCCGGTGCAGACAGCTGTTGACGCCCGGGCAGACTGCTTGGATGTCCCGTACGTCTCTGGCACGCAGACTATACCGTCACTGTAACTAGGTATAACACGAGCAATGCTACTGTGAACCTTAGCCGCACGCTACTTATACCGCTCACTGTAACTAGGTATAACTCGACTCTTAGTGCCCGACTCTGCACTTAATGTTCGTAATATCATAACACTGGTACTGCTAGGATATCGTCTCCACTAGCCAGTACTTCCTATCACCCGTCACGGTTCCACGGGGCACTCCGGCATAAACGTCAGCAACGGGGCTGTCTAGAGCTCCCCCGTTAGACGTGACTTCTCGTGGTCAAGTTCACTGCCGAGAAGAGAACGACTTCCGCTGCACTCCTCTCTTTATCATCTCTCAGCTCTCTCCGCCACTCTCTGCCTGCTACTGCCCCCTGCTGGTCCCGCCTGCCAGTCACACGGGGAGACGCACTGTAAAATATGAATCAATACTGTCATTTATGATCCGTATTCACATGCTCTTGGAACGGGGACGTTTGTGTCATTGTTCGTGTGAATCAATGACACTAGTTAGAATGTCTTTGTGTACAAAAAGGGATATAAACACAGTCAGCAGTTCTGAATAATATACCATATTTTCCAGACTGCTACATTTCCCCCCACTTTGAACTTGCTAAGTCCTCTGCAAGTTAACAACAAAACAACAAAACAAACGCATGCATGAAAACGGTCCTGAGACCAACAGTTTCACACATCGGTTGACAATTACACATTATGCCAACAGTTTTACACACTCCCTCAGGAGTTGGACACACTGTTCCGCGAACACGCTCTTGAGCACGTAGTCCTGGCGATACCGAGCGGGTAGCCGACCTCTGGTGCTCCTCTGGGGCCGAGCGGCCTCCACTCTGGGGGGTTCCACCTCCCCCGCCTCCGACTCCGTGTCGGATTCCTCAGTGTCCGTCGGCGGGTCACGGACCACGGCCTCACCCTCCGGGGCCATCGGTGGACCGCCCGCGGCCTCCTCTTCGACTCCGTCTCCGCCGCCTTCCCCCTCCTCTCCTGAAGGGGTCGACTCCACCTCTGACTCGGCGCTTACGGCCTCCTCAGGGGCGTCCCGCAGGGGACCGGGGTGGTTACACGCCCTAGGATGCGGTTCCCGCCGGTGCCCGCAAGCACCTCCGATGTCTGATTCGGACGAGCTCCGCGGTGCCACCGGGATCTGTCGAGGGGCCCTCCCCCGCACTTCCGGGTCAGAAGCCGGGAAGGGACAGGTCTTGAGCTGGTCTCGATGCACGGTCCTTTCTGGACCCCCTGCTTCGGGCCTGACCGTGAACACGGGCGTCCCTTCGTGGCTCTGCTTAACCACCACATATGACGTAGGCTCCCACTTGTCTTGTATCTTATTACGACCCCGGATTCGGTGGTCGCGTATCAGGACCCGGTCTCCGGCCCGCAGGAGTGCACCTCTGCTCTTCCTGTCGTAAATTCTCTTGCGTCGATGGGAAGCCTGCTTCGCCGTGGCCTCAGCGGCCTCCGCGGCGGCCTTTAGTCGCTCGTGGTGACTCTGCACCCACTCATCTAGGTCCGCCGCCCCCTCCTCAATGACGTCTCTGCCCCCTAGGACATCTCGGGGCATCCTAGCGTCCCTCCCGAAGAGCAGGTAGAAGGGAGAGTATCCAGTGGAGGAGTGCTCGTGGCAATTGTATGTAAGTACCAACTCGGGTAGGTGCTCCTTCCAGTCCCGCTTCTTCTCTGCGGGCAGACTACGCAGCATGTCGTGCATTGTCCGATTGAATCTCTCGCACTGCCCATTCCCCTGGGGATGGTAGGGCGTGGTGCGGCTCTTTGAAATCCCATACAGTCGGCAGAGCTCCTTGATGACGCTCGACTCGAAATTTCGCCCTTGATCAGCATGGAGTCGGGCAGGGCAACCGTAGTACACGAACCAATACTTGATGATGGCAGCGGCGGTGGTCTTCGCAGTCTGGTCTTTGGTCGGTACGGCAATAGTGAATCTGGTGAACATATCGGTCAGCACCAGTACGTTCTCATAGCCACCCACCGACTTCTCCAACACGGTGAAGTCCATGGCCAGGACCTCCATGGGTGCCGTCACGTTAGTGCAGGTCATCTGTGCCTGGGCTTTAGGGAACACGTCGCGGGCTAATGCACATCGCTTGCATTGCTTCACCCATTGCTTCACCTCTTCTGCCATTCCGATCCAGTAGTAACCTCGCCTCATCAGGACCACCGTCCCTTGTCCCCCGTAGTGTCCCGCGTCTTCGTGCTGGGTCTCGTAGATCCTCCTTCGCAGGGCTGTGGGCACCACCAGCTGGAGAACCTCCTCTCCATCCCGGGGATCGCTTACGCGCCGAAACAGCACTTGCTGATGCAGACGGAATCGTTCCCACTGCCCGTATAACTTGCGGAGTTTCGGGTCTCCTTCCTTCAGCTGTACTTTAGTGGGGGGGACCCCCTGTGCCACCGCCCGCCACACCGGACCCAACTCGGGATCGTCCGCCTGGAGCTGTCGCATTTCCGCCCAGTCATATCCGCTGTTCCCCTTCTGTGCCGCTATCCGTCGTGCGCCGACACTCGAGACCTCCCGCGTCTCTGTCGGTCTCCCAGGGCACAGCAGGGCCCGCACTTCCTCCGCTGGGACCATGACGTAGCCCTCGCGGGCGACTGGGGCGGGGACGGACAATGGAACGGCCCGTTCTTGGAGACCCTGACGGGTGTGGGTGCCAGCCGCGGCTATCATTAGGAAGTCTTTCTCGGTGTCTTCCACTTCAGGTTCTGATCGCATCGGCATGCGAGACAGAGCGTCTGCGTTCTGGTTGAGTCGACCAGGTTTGTAGTGCACCACGAAGTCATACTCCGCGAGCTGAGCGTTCCACCGCTGCTCCACTGCTCCCAGGTTGGCCGTGCCGAGGTGTCTCAACGGGTTGTGGTCGGTGATCACGGTGAACTGGGCGTACATCAGGAGGTCTCTGAACTTCTCGGTGACCGCCCACTTCAGGGCGAGGAGTTCCAGCTTGAACGCACTATAATTTTGGTCATTCCTTTCGGACCCACGCAGGCCTCGGCTCGCAAAGGCGATGACTCGCTCCACGCCCTCCTGTTCCTGACTGAGTACCGCTCCCAGTCCCAAGTAACTCCCGTCGGTGGTCACTATGAAGGGGAGCTGGAGGTCGGGGTAGGCCAGCACCGGGGGTGTCAAGAGGCACTGCCGCAGATGATCGAAGGCCGTCTGACACTGCGGCGTCCACTTGAAGGCCTCGGGCCGGCCCTTGGCGAACCCCTTTTTTTCTTTCCCCATCAGGGCGTGCAGTGGCTGGGCCACCTGGGCGAAGTGGGGCACGAACCGCCGATAATAGGACAGGAACCCGATCACCTGCCTCACTTCCTTCGCTGAGCGTGGCGCCGGCCAGTCCTCCAACGCCTTCACTTTGTCGGTGTCGACCTGTATGCCGGCCGCGGAGACGACGTGTCCCAGGAACTTGACTTCGGTCTTCAGAAGGAAGCACTTCCGGGGCTTGAGTTTGAGTCCATGCTCCCGAAGCCGTCCAAACACCAGGTCCAGCTTCTGACAGTGGCTCTCGAAGTCGCTGGCGAACACCAAGACGTCGTCTAGGTAGACGAGTAGGACGTCGAAGGCCAGGTCCCCCAGCACGGCGGTCATCAACCGCTGGAACGTCGCTGGTGCGTTACACAGTCCGAAGGGCATACGAGTCCACTGGTAGAGGCCGAAGGGCGTCGTGACAGCCGTCTTCTCTTGGTCTTCCTCTTTCACCGCCACCTGGAAGTAGCCGGCGGTGAGATCGAGCGAGGAGAAGATCTTGGCCTGCCCCAAGGCGTCTAGGGACTCCTCGATACGAGGTAGGGGGTAGGCATCCCGGTGTGTCACGTTATTTAGGCGGCGGTAATCGCAGCAGAACCGCACGGAGCCGTCTTTCTTTATGACGATCACGGCTGGTGACGCCCACGGACTGCAGCTCTCTACCAGGACACCCAGGTCCACCAGATCTTGCACGTGTCTCTTTACTTCTTGGAACACGTGGGGCGGTATTCGGCGGTGCCGTTGCTTGACCGGGTGTGCGTCACCAGTGGGAACGTAGTGTGTGACCGTGGTTGTGTAACCATAGTCCCCGTCGTCAACGGAGAACACCGCCTTGTGTTTCTCCAATACTTGATTCAGCCGACTCACTTGGGCCGGTGTGAGATCCTGCAGGTTCGCCTGTACGTCCACGGCGAGCCCGCGGGTCTTCCCGTCCGGCTCCGCCTCTGGCGGGCGGTCCCGAGTCTGAATCGCCGTCACTCGGACGCCTCCTTCCACTTCCTCCACGGTCACTCTCTCCTTAGGCCGTACCTGACGGGGGCAGTGGATCTCTGCCAACCTGGCCCGGGGTCGGAGCACCATCTCGACGTTGGTCGGGTTCAACACCCGCACAGGCACTCTCCCCTGTCGGGCGTATGCCACCACGTTCGCCACCAATAGTCCGGGAGGCAGGTTGGCCCTCGGCGTGTGCTCTATCATCACGGGACGCCGCATCCCCGCTGTCGTCTCACAACGGCCTGGGACGACCACTTCGCTGTGCGGGGGAATGACCACTGGTTCCCTGCCGGCCACTTTGACGTACCCCATCCTTCCCGGGGCGATACACTCTCGGGCTTCCTGGGCCATGGCGGCGACCACACGGCGGATGGCGACGCTCCCCGCGTCGACACGTCTTCGGCTCGCCGGCCGCATCCCCTTGATCCCCTTGAACAGGCCATCTACCCCGCCGAGCACGTTCATGCCCAGAAGTCCCGGGATAGCGTCTCCGGTGGCCACTCGGCCTGGATCGTCTTTTAGTATGAATATGCATTTCCCCGGAAATGTCATATCCAGGCACTTCACTTCGGCGTAGAGACACCCCACCACTGGGATCTCCAACCCGTTGGCGGCGAAGAGAGTGATCCAGTTGGAGGGGGTCAACCGCGACCGCGGGAAGTGTCTGCGGAAGTGGCTTTCGGTCATGGTGGTGACTTCGGCGCCGGTGTCGAAGAGGCAGCAGGTCTCGACCCCGTCAATCTGGACGTCTAAGGTGAGACATTCCCCCATGTCTTGCGTCTTAGTGCCCCCTGCGGCCGAGTCGGCGACTCCGGTTACGACGCCGTTGACTGCCCTTCGGGATCCGGGTCGGTCCCCTGACGAGCCCGGAACTTCGGGGGTGGGGGCAGGGGCTGGGTGGGGCTCGCTGGCGTGGCGGGGGCACTCCCTGCTGATGTGGCCCGGCTGATTGCAGGCATAGCAAATCAACCTGCCCTCTTCGTCCCGGCGGGGCAGTTCCCGCTTAGCGGCGGGCGCGTCGTCTCTGCGTCGCCGTCCGGGGCCGCCTCTCTGGGTCGCGTCCCGCGTCTGTTGGACGGCCTGGAAGAGTTGCTCCTGACGTGCGTCCAGCCGCTCTTGCCCTGCGAAGAGCCGCTTAAAAGCTCCCTGTATTGCGTCTCCGCTCATCGGGGCCTCTCGTCCTTCTGCGGCTGCGGCGTGGACCAGGGCCTGGGCGCCACCCCTATTGGGGGGCAGGACCATCTCCTCCTCCGACCAGTCTATCGCCGCCATCATCAATTCGAGAAACGTCTGCTCTCCGTTCTCTTTTATGGACTTCTTCATCTCCCGTCGCAGCATCCCATCCTTCAGGCCTACCACAAACTGCTCCTGCAGCCGGGCGGCAGGATCCGCGACTCGTTGGGGTTCCCGGCCCTGTATGCGACGCATCTGTTCCTGTAGATCATACGCAAACTCCCTCACGGTCTCGCCATCTCTTTGTCGGCGGTCGAGGAACTCTCTCAGGCGTTCACTGACCGAGGTCTTGTCTCCGTACGTCTCCTGCAGCACCCGGAACACGGCGTCCGGCTCCGGGGCGGTCCCTTCTAGCACGAAGCGCACTGTCCGTTTAGCCGCGCCCTTTAGATGCTGCTGTACGAACTCCGCCTGTTCGTCACCGGGCACTCTGCTGCTCCGAAAATGCACCTTCATGTCTCGGATCCAGTCGTCCACCAGCGGCTCTCCTCTCTCTTTCCCCCCTCCAAATTCGCTGCACTTCCGCTCTCGTTGGACGTACACCACTGGGAGGGGCGCTGGAGGAAGCTGTTGGATCATGGCTTGGGCCAAGGCACGCGACTCTCTGTGCCTGGCCTGCTCCAGTTGTTCGTGTTGGTGGTCTAGGGCTTCCGCCTGGTCTTGGAGTTGACCCTTTAGGAACTCCACTTCGGCGGTCAAGGTCTGCACCGTCTCGGCTCCCCCCTCTTCCTCTTTGAGCGGGGGCGGCGAGTCACCTCCTTGCGTCACCCGGGACGGCCCGGCTTTGGCATCGGGCTTCGGGTTGTCGTTGTCCGACATCTCAGGTCTCTGGGTCGTCACTTACAAGGGAGTGGAGTAGGATGTTGATCCTGTTCGTGACGCCAAATGTAGCAGGGTGGATTATCCCTGCTTCGTGGGAACTGTGGGGTGCGGTCAATAGGTAGCGAGACACAGTAGCACCCTGGCCAGCTGCACCTCCGTCTTTGGGGTCCGGAGCGTCAACTGGAGGCTGGTAGTGGGGGTGAATGAGGCCCAGGGTTTACAAACCTGGTCCGGTACTCTGGTCTTCCTCCCTCTCTCTGGAGTAGTCCGCAGTACTCCCCAACACACCCTCACCCTCCACAGTTGCCCCTTTTTCCCTCCCACACCTACTGACCGGATGGTAGAGAAATAACTGGGTTCCCCCCGCAAGCAGTACCCTCCCTTAGTGAGACGACCAGAACCCTTACAATGGAAAAGGTAGAATAGCAAGGGGTTACGATTACATATATTACCCGTAGCAAAGGGTTAGGGTTAGGGTTAGAAATAATGAAAGACACACACAGTGCTCCCGCTCTGGATGACTGTATTGTAACTCAGCCTGGTTACAACAAAGCTACGGCTGGTGATTACTGCACCATGGGTATCCATACAATAATTACTGGCATGAATTATTAGCATAAGTCAATTACAGTATCACACACAGGCACCAAGTGCTCTCAGGTACCCAGACTAAACGCTGCCCACGTCTGGGCGGACCACAGTATTCACCTTCTTTAAGGAATTACACTCTTACTGTCCCCGGTTGAGAATATGGGGAAGGAAGGGGGGAGCATAGGGAAGAGAATAAAGGGATTCACAGAACGGGAATTATTTAGGAAATACACACCTTATCACGCTCAAAGAAAAGGAATAAAATAAAAGAGTGAGCCCACAAAATACCTTGCAAAAGTCCTATGCTAATACCGGTATATATTGTCTGGGGTACCCCTATTGAACTGTGGTTAACAACGTTAACTTCGCCCGCGGGCAGCACCACACTGTATACTGTATATGGAGTCGGGAGCATCAATGCTCGTTTGTACTCATCCGAAATGGCCGCCTCGTCACTCCACTGTTGTCCGGGAGGCAAGATGGCGTCGAACACTCGCGCCGCAGGGGCTAGCAGGCGGAGCTATAGCAGAGAGGCAGTGCTGGCTGAGCTGGTGCTGGGCGAACTCTGCCGGTGGTAAAGAACTCCCCGTGTCCTGCAGGCAGCCTGGGGCAGGGTGTGCTGCTGCTCTCCGGTGCAGACAGCTGTTGACGCCCGGGCAGACTGCTTGGATGTCCCGTACGTCTCTGGCACGCAGACTATACCGTCACTGTAACTAGGTATAACACGAGCAATGCTACTGTGAACCTTAGCCGCACGCTACTTATACCGCTCACTGTAACTAGGTATAACTCGACTCTTAGTGCCCGACTCTGCACTTAATGTTCGTAATATCATAACACTGGTACTGCTAGGATATCGTCTCCACTAGCCAGTACTTCCTATCACCCGTCACGGTTCCACGGGGCACTCCGGCATAAACGTCAGCAACGGGGCTGTCTAGAGCTCCCCCGTTAGACGTGACTTCTCGTGGTCAAGTTCACTGCCGAGAAGAGAACGACTTCCGCTGCACTCCTCTCTTTATCATCTCTCAGCTCTCTCCGCCACTCTCTGCCTGCTACTGCCCCCTGCTGGTCCCGCCTGCCAGTCACACGGGGAGACGCACTGTAAAATATGAATCAATACTGTCATTTATGATCCGTATTCACATGCTCTTGGAACGGGGACGTTTGTGTCATTGTTCGTGTGAATCAATGACACTAGTTAGAATGTCTTTGTGTACAAAAAGGGATATAAACACAGTCAGCAGTTCTGAATAATATACCATATTTTCCAGACTGCTACACATAGACAATCGTCCTTCTCCTGTCGTCCCCTGACGTGAACACCCTTCTTCGTAAGTAAGCTCATAAACTTTGGTCTGCAAAGACAATTGTCCTTCTCCTGTCGTCCCCTGACGTGAACACCCTTCTTCGGAAGCTCATAGACTTTGAATGGTTTGCAAAGACAATTGTCCTTCTCCTGTCGTCCCCTGACGTGAACACCCTTCTTCGGAAGCTCATAGACTTTGAATGGTCTGCATCTGTATAGACAATCGTCCTTCTCCTGTCGTCCCCTGACGTGAACACCCTTCTTCGGAAGCTCATAGACTTTGAATGGTTTGCAAAGACAATTGTCATGCTCCTGTCGTCCCTGCGCCTCTTTTGTTATTTTGAGTGCCTCTTTTGTTCTTTTGAGTGAGTGCATAAAGTGTATTCATTAGTTCCATTTTCGGGTAAGACCTGGAAGTACTAGTTTCATGGCGACAGTGGCTCGGGAGGTAGAGCAGTCGTCTGGCAATCCGGAGATTCCCGCTCCTCCCCGGGCAGCGTGTCGATGTGTCCTTGAGCAAGACACTTAACCCCTACATGCTCCCGTCGGTGTGTGAATGGGTAAAATGTGCACAAATTGTAAAAAAAAGAAAAAAAACAGCCATTTACCATTTTACTTACGAATATTATTACTTTGTCTTAGTTTTGCCGTTTTGAGCAGTGTTGACCAGCAGTTTATAAAATAATATTTAAAATGTTTATTAGCAACGCCGAGCTTTCAAACCATTGCGTTTCTCTGTACGAAACTCTCGTGCAACTGTGTACCTTTGAATTTTCTCTGTGATACTTGTACAACGAGCGTTTCGCAGAGGACCAGTTCTTCAGAGTTAATATGGGATTTTCCTATGGGTCAAATGTGCACAAATTGTAAAAAAGAAAACAGCATTTACCATTTCAAGAATAAGAATATAATTCTTTGTAATATAATTCTTTGTAATAATTCTGTCTTTTGACAATAAAATCCCATAATTAACTCTGAAGAACTGGCGAAACGCTCGTCATACAAGGTGCATCAGTCAGCTAAAGCCGTTTTGAGCAGTGTTGACCAGAAGTTTATAAAATAATATTTAAAATGTTTATTAGCAATGCCGAGCTTTCAAACCATTGCGTTTCTCTGTCTGAAACCCTCATGCAACTGTGAGTACCTTTGAATTTTCTCTGCGATACTTGTACAACGAGCGGGATTTTCCTATGGGTAAAATGTGCACAAATTGTAAAAAAGAAAACAGCCATTTACCATTTCAAGAATAAGAATATAATTCTTTGTAATAATTCTGTCTTTTGACAATAAAATCCCATAATTAACTCTGAAGAACTGGCGAAACGCTCGTCGTACAAGGTGCATCAGTCAGCTAAAGCCGTTTTGAGCAGTGTTGACCAGAAGTTTATAAAATAATATTTAAAATGTTTATTAGCAATGCCGAGCTTTCAAACCATTGCGTTTCTCTGTCTGAAACCCTCATGCAACTGTGAGTACCTTTGAATTTTCTCTGCGATACTTGTACAACGAGCGGGATTTTCCTATGGGTAAAATGTGCACAAATTGTAAAAAAGAAAACAGCCATTTACCATTTCAAGAATAAGAATATAATTCTTTGCAATAATTCTGTCTTTTGACAATAAAATCCCATAATTAACTCTGAAGAACTGGCGAAACGCTCGTCGTACAAGGTGCATCAGTCAGCTAAAGCCGTTTTGAGCAGTGTTGACCAGAAGTTTATAAAATAATATTTAAAATGTTTATTAGCAATGCCGAGCTTTCAAACCATTGCGTTTCTCTGTCTGAAACCCTCATGCAACTGTGAGTACCTTTGAATTTTCTCTGCGATACTTGTACAACGAGCGGGATTTTCCTATGGGTAAAATGTGCACAAATTGTAAAAAAGAAAACAGCCATTTACCATTTCAAGAATAAGAATATAATTCTTTGTAATAATTCTGTCTTTTGACAATAAAATCCCATAATTAACTCTGAAGAACTGGCGAAATGCTCGTCGTACAAGGTGCATCAGTCAGCTAAAGCCGTTTTGAGCAGTGTTGACCAGAAGTTTATAAAATAATATTTAAAATGTTTATTAGCAATGCCGAGCTTTCAAACCATTGCGTTTCTCTGTCCGAAACCCTCATGCAACTGTGAGTACCTTTGAATTTTCTCTGCAATACTTGTACAACAAGCGTTTCGCAGAGGACCAGTTCTTCACAGTTAATATGGGATTTTCCTATGGGTAAAATGTGCACAAATATGTAAAAAAAGAAGAAAAAAAAGCAGCCATTTACCATTTTACTTACGAATATGATTACTTTGTCTTAGTTTTGCCGTTTTGAGCAGTGTTGACCAGCAGTTTATAAAATAATATTTAAAATGTTTATTAGCAACGCCGAGCTTTCAAACCATTGCATTTCTCTGTTCGAAACTCTCATGCAACTGTGAGTACCTTTGAATTTTCTCTGCGATACTTGTACAACGAGCGTTTCGCAGAGGACCAGTTCTTCAGAGTTAATATGGGATTTTCCTATGGGTAAAATGTGCACAAATTGTATATAAAAGAAGAAAGAAAACAGCCATTTAACATTTCAAGAATAAGAATATAATTCTTTGTAATATAATTCTGTCTTTTGACAATAAAATCCCATAATTAACTCTGAAGAACTGGCGAAACGCTCGATGTGCAAGGCGCATCAGTCAGCTAAAGCCGTTTTGGGCAGTGTTGACCAACAGTTTATAAAATAATATTTAAAATGTTTATTAGCAACGCCGAGCTTTCAAACCATTGCGTTTCTCTGTCCGAAACTCTTGTGCAACTGAGTACCTTTGAATTTTCTCTGCGATACTTGTACAACAAGCAGGATTTTCCTATGGGTAAAATGTGCACAAATTGTAAAAAAGAAAACAGCCATTTACCATTTCAAGAATAAGAATATAATTCTTTGTATATAATTACTTGTAATAATTCTGTCTTTTGACAATAAATGCCGGCTTACCTCGTGTAATTATTTGTAATAATTCTGTCTTTTGACAATAAATGCTGGCTTACCTCATGTAATTATTTGTAATAATTCTGTCTTTTGACAATAAATGCCGGCTTACCTCGTGTAATTATTTGTAATAATTCTATGTCTTTTGACAATAAATGCTGGCTTACCTCATTTGTGCGTTTGGACTGTTGTTTTTAATGTACAATAGCCTACGTGCATTTTTGAAGTCCAGCGCAGTATACTTCCTGGCAGAAGCTCACACTTTGGTTTTCTGTCATGATTAATCACGTCATCCAATAGTATTTGACAGGAAACTATTGTATGAGCTTCCTCCAGAAGTATACTGGAGCTGGGGACTATACAGTTATGCATACCATTGTAAATTGACTGTTATTTTGCCAAATTATATAATATAATAATTATTATTATTCAATTATTTTGTTGGCAAGTCTGAAAAGTAATGCAAAAGACTTGCCAACAAAATAATTGAAAAATAATAATTATTATATTATATAATTTGGCAAAATAACAGTCAATTTACAATGATAGACATGCATAACTCTATAGTCCCCAGCTCCAGTATACTTCTGGAGGAGGCTCATACAATAGTTTCATGTCAAGATACAATAGGATGACGTGATTAAACACAACAGGAAACCAAAGTGTGACCTTCAGGAAGTGTACTGGAGCTGGACTACAAAAATACATGTAGGCTATTGTAAATACACAATACATTGTTGTAATATATATACAACAAAATAATGTGATATTACAGTAATTTCTTACAATTTGATGTTGTGAAGTCACAATACATTGTTGTAATATATATACAACAAAATAATGTGATATTACAGTAATTTCTTACAATTTGATGTTGTGAAGTCACAATACATTGTTGTAATATATATACAACAAAATAATGTGATATTACAGTAATTTCTTACAATTTGATGTTGTGAAGTCACAATACATTGTTGTAATATATATACAACAAAATAATGTGATATTACAGTAATTTCTTACAATTTGATGTTGTGAAGTCACAATACATTGTTGTAATATATATACAACAGAATAATGTGATATCACAGTAATTTCTTACTGTTAGAAGTTGTGAAATTACAACAATGTATTGTACTACCATTACTGTGAAATTACAACACATTGCTGTGAAGCCATTCACAGTAAATTATTGTGAATCTTACTGTAAAAGTCATGCAAAATATTGCCAGTAATTTATTGTAATATCACAGTAATTTCTTACAGTATGAAGTTGTGAAATTACAACAATGTATTGTACTACCATTACTGTGAAATTACCACACATTGCTGTGAAGCCATTCACAGTAAATTATTGTGAATCTTACTGTAAAAGTCATGCAAAATATTGCCAGTAATTTATTGTAATATCACAGTAATTTCTTACAGTATGAAGTTGTGAAATTACAACAATGTATTGTACTACCATTACTGTGAAAGTACAACACATTGCTGTGAAGCCATTCACAGTAAATTATTGTGAATCTTACTGTAAAAGTCATGCAAAATATTGCCAGTAATTTATTGTAACTTTAGGGTGAAAAATTTTACAGTGTATGTTTGTGGACTTGTACAGCACTTTGGTCAACTTTGTTGTTTTAAATGTGCTATATAAATAAAGTGGATTGGATTGGATTGGGACGCTCAGCCAGTATCATATAACTAGGGTTATAGGATAACCTTACGTTATATATCAACTGGCTATCGCGTCCTGCTCTGCCTACTGAGATAAGGGCAGAGCAGACGCGTGGCCCGTACAAATGCACCCCCTGAGGGCCCGTGAGCCCCAGCCAGGGACGAGGGGAGTCCCGTCCACCCGCCCGTCCTAACGAAGGGGGGGAGGCAGTCAACTCCACCAAAGTCCGAAAAAGGGGGGGAACCAAGGCCCCCTGAACGCACAGCGCGAGCCGGACCACGTGTGACACAGCTCCCCACGGCCCACACCCACACACCCCTGCTAGCCCACCTGATGGCGGGATGCAGGAGAGGTCCCGGACCTCAGGACCGCCTGGGAGACAGAACCCCCAGACATGTCCATGAGGTAAAACCTAACGAAAGGACTCGAGGAGGACCAGGAGGCCACAGCACAAATGTCCTCCACCCAGGCCCCCCCTAACAGGGCAGCAGAGGCAACCACACCACGAGTGGAGTGCGCCCTGCCGCCCCCGGGGGGAACCTGTCCAGCCAACGTGTAGCAAAGGGCAATGCCCTCGCACAACCAATGTGACCGGCTGAGGACCAGAATGTCGTCGAGGTAGAACAAGATTCGTATCCCCTGATGACGCAGAGGGTCCAGCGCGGTCACTACGCACTTGGTGAAAGTGCGAGGAGCCAGAGAGTAGCCGAAGGGCAGCCTCTGGTACTTGTACGCTACGCCCTGAAACAGGAAGCGTAGGAATTTCCTGTTAGGAGGGAAGATCGGGATGTGAAAATACGCATCCTTCAGGTCTATGGAGGTGAACCAGTCTCCCACTCTGACAGCGCTTAACAGGTGTTTGACGGTCAACATTCGGAACCTTCTCGCCACAATCATACGATTGAACGCGGACAGGTCCAGTATAGGTCTGACACCTCCCGATTTCTTGGGCACCAGAAAATAGCGGGAGTAAACGCCACGCATCACGTCCTCCCTTGGGACCACGACGATGGCCTGCTTCGTCAACAGAGATTGGATCTCGTCAGCCAGAGCTGTCACTGCCGCGGACCCTGACAAGAGGGTCTGTACCAAACCCAAAAATGGAGGGTGGGGTTGTGAAAACTGTAACACCAGCCCCGCCCTCAGCGTTCTCTCCATCCACCTCGACATATGGCACTGCTGTAGCCATACGTGATGATAATCACAAAACGCACCCGCAGCCAACTGCCGCTGGTCCGCCAGGAACCGTAGATAGGAGGCCCGGTCCCTCCCGCTGTGTGTTGCCAACCCTGGACTCGCCAACCGCGCGAGCAGGGTGTCTCGCGGAGTCGGGATATCGCACCCTGACTCTACCAACAAAGCAATCGCACCCAAGGGGGGACCCTGACAGAAAGGGCCGGTCTGATACGGGGAGAGCGGCCATCACCCCTGGTGACATAGGCTCCCCTGCTGAGCATCTTCCCGGCATAGACTGCTGAGGACAGTCTGCTCTGCAGCTGGACATGCAAGGTGTGTGGTCCCCACACTGCCCGATAGGGTGAGTCCCTACACACCGTAGCGCTGTAGTGATATTACTACCACCCAAATCACGCATGCCTGACTGACCACCGCCAGTCTACCGGTCGGCGGAGGCACCAACGTGATACCCGGCCTGGCGAGGGCGGGGCTGGGGGAACTCACGCTGCGACCTCCTGGGCCTAGAGTTCCCTATCTGACAACCTTTTTTAGATACAGGGAAACCTGCTCCGTCGACAGACACAACACCAGGCTCACCAAATACAGACGCAGGACGTGTGGTGTGGGAGCCGCTTGACAACACAGCATTCTCATAGGCAGACCCAGGCCTAGCTAGCAACTGGGTGTCAGCCCCTGTCCCCATGAGAAGCGAAATGTGGGGCCGCTTGCATTTTACTGGAAGAACGCGGCCCGCAGCCAAAGGGAACAAATCAGAGCCCTGTGTCCCGTAGTGTAGGGGGGGAGTAACCGGAGAGCGTGCTAGACACAGCTAGACGGTGACGTTTTTTTAGGGCGTGCTCATCTAATGTAGCCGATCCCTCGACCGCCGAGGCTGTCAGCCTTGTGATCACCTGTTTTCTTTGTGCCCAGGGTATCTCAGGTGGGGGAAACATGGCCGGGGTCGGGGGCCTCGCCGCAGCCGCTGTCGAGGCCGTGCTCTCACCTCTGGCTGCGTGGTGTGGGGCGGTGTGGGGCCCAGGTCAAATACCGCCCGTGCCAAAAAGTCCCTCTACGGAGAGGGAAGCCCTGAGGAGGGGAAGTCTCCTCTCCTCCTCAAGGGGAGACTGTTCCAACCAAAGATGCCTGTGAACAAGTGTTGACAGCATCCTAGCCCTCCCTGCGGTTATAGCTTGCGGCTGGGTCAAAAGCTGTATAACCTCAAAAACACGCGCAATGTTTTTGATGTCGGCTGGCCCCAAGGCCCCACTACCCGACACCATTTTGGACAGAAAAGCAGCCAATTGAGCAATGTTATTGGTTGCTGCTAAATTCCGTCCCGCGGCGGTATAAGCTTCATCAGCCCACTCAGCCACCTGCCGGGCCGACTCGCCCTCCGGCGTCGGCTTCCGGGTGGGATACGTTTAACCATGCCAGGGCAAAGGACCGATGCTACCTGCTCCTCTAAGCATGGCACACCTGTCCTGGGCCCTGTCGTCAGCCCATCCACCCGTGTAAAGGGTAAAAAAGCCTCAGCAAAACCCTCAACATTAGACACCAATTGACCTTCAGCAATGAAACGGTTAAGAGGAGGGAAGAGTGGTGACAGCCCCTGCGGGGCACATGGGAACGGCGCCCCAAGCATCTTAGCATTAGCATTAGCTGCGCACGCTAGGATATTTGGAAAAACATCCAAAAGTGAGTCATGATGACCACGTTCATCCAAATATCCTGCCCCCGGCGCCAATACATCACCCAGCTGTCTCACGAGACAACAAGCAGTATTAGATATACCGATGCCTGCTAATACAGGCCCTACCTGGGCGCACCGCGGCTCGACTGCCAGTCGCTGAGCGAAGTCCCTCGGTCTGCTGTCATGCGACGAGGAACAAACAGGATATGGCCGTCGTGCTGTCAGGACGTGCCGAGAAGGTTCCGTGGGCTGGCGAACATCTGGCGAATTCCCAACATTGTGTAATTTCACCTTCTGCTTCATAACAATCTCCAGTTCCGAAGTGCATCTAGCTGCTTCCGCGTTGTTAACGAAAGAGGAAGGGTGAGGCATGGTCACGTGCAAGTGGGTGCATTTGTTGTTGTTTCCTGGAGCACACTAGGTGCTAGAGATGATGAGTTATATCTCAGTAGGCAGAGCGCGACGCGATAGCCAGTTGATATATAACAGACCATAGTCTCGACTTATTGGGCCTCACTGAGACATGGCTTAAACCTAATGACTTTCTGCCCTTAAACGAGGCTTCACCCCCTAATTTTAGTAGCTCCCATATCACACGCACCTCCAAGAAAGGAGGCGGAGTTGCTCTAATTTACGACTCTAAGCACAACTTTACATCCGACGCAAACTGTAAGTTTTCGTCGTTTGAGGTGCTCCTGTTGCGTCCCTCTCCCCCCAAAGTGTGGCGGTCTGATTCCTACCTCCACTGCATTCTTTGTAATGGCTGTCCTTTACTGCCCCCCAGGCCCTTACGCGTGTACCTTAATGACAAGCAAGCAGTGCAAGAATGCGGAAGCATTCGTCACCGCACGCCACTACGGTAAAGCGCCTTTCTTTTCAGGCCCGCTTTGGGAGCTGTCGCGCGGAAATAGGCTGTCTATTGCCATTCTCTTTGACAAACTCTAACCTTAACCAGCTCCTTAACAGCGCCTAAACTTAACCGTTCTAACCTTAACCAACTCCGAAACAATGCCTAACCTTAACCTTAACCTTAACCATGCCTAACCTTAACCATAGAAAGAATATTGCCATTCTCTTTGACAAACTCTAACCTTAACCAGCTCCTTAACAGCGCCTAAACTTAACCGTTCTAACCTTAACCAACTCCGAAACAATGCCTAACCTTAACCTTAACCTTAACCATGCCTAACCTTAACCATAGAAAGAATATTGCCATTCTCTTTGACAAACTCTAACCTTAACCAGCTCCTTAACAGCGCCTAAACTTAACCGTTCTAACCTTAACCAACTCCGAAACAATGCCTAACCTTAACCTTAACCTTAACCATGCCTAACCTTAACCGGCGAAAGAATACACGTTAAAAAAAAATCACGTTAAAAAAAAAATATTTGATGGGATTCGAACTCGCCAGCAAACGAGCCGTAGGATCCACAGCCATGCAGTCTTGCCAATTGAGCTATTTCTGGATACTGAATAAGGGGCGGTGACTTATATATATTGAGCTCCGCTCGTGTCGAACCAAGGCGGGATCTCATGCGCATGCGCGGGCACCTCGCGCGAGCACGCCGGCGCACGCACGCACCTGAGCGAGCACGCCACCGCCGGTGCACGCACCTGGGCGCTGGGCGAAGGAAAATGAAAGGCGCATTACCGCACGCCACTACGGTAGAATGCTTCCGCATTCTTGCACTGCTTGTACGGTAGAATGCTTCCGCATTCTTGCACTGCTTGCTTGTCATTAAGGAATAGGCGGCCCTTACACCATCTTCCTAGATGAGTTTTCCACTTTCACCTCTGAGCTTGTTATCCGCTCAGATAACATTTTAATTGTTTGTGATTTTAACATTCATTCCAACAAAACTTTAGTCGGTCTCATTCAAATCGTTGACCAACCCACTCACAGTGGTGGGAACACCCTTGACTTAGCCCGCGGTCTCACTGTGTCAGATTTGACCGTTTATCCCTATGTTCCTGCTCTCTCAGACCACTACCTCATAAAATTTCAAATAGATTTGACGGTTTCTCGCCCAGACAGTGTAGAATCCTACATGAGCCGTCGTATTAACGCCTCAAGGGTCCCAATTTTAGTTAACTGCCTACCAGACACCCTCTCTCCCTTCCTCTCTTACTCTGGCCCCCTTGATCTCTTTACAGACAAACTTAACGCCGCCCTTCGTAGCACGCTTGACATTGTCGCTCCCCTTAAGCCTAAAATTAAACGTGCTCCGCAAAAACAAACTCCCTGGTTTACGGAGGAAACTCGCTCCTTTCAAAAGGCATGTCGCAAACTTGAACATAAATGGCGTTCGACCAAACTCGAAGTATTCCGCCTTGCCTGGAATGATAGTTTACGTAACTACAAAAAGGCACTCTCAATTGCCAAAACCTCATATTTTTCCAGGCTCATTAACGAAAACAAGAACAACTTAAAGTTTCTGTTTGACACAGTTGTAAAACGTACTCAGAAACAACCAAGTGCCCTAAACCATGTGTTCTCGGCTAACGAATTCATTAAATTATTTACCAAGAAAATGTATCTCATGAGAGATGAAATTATTGGCTTACTCAACAATCAGAGTCCCTCCCAACCTCTGATGGGCTTTCCCCCTGACTTTGAATCCAGCCATACGCTATGCTGCCTTGAAAACGTCTCACTTAGTGCCCTCTCTAAATTGGTTGGCGCGGCTAAACCCTCAACCTGTCTGTTTGACTGTTCCAGCAACTCTCATCAAAAAACTCTTCCCAACTCTAGGCCCTGCCCTACTCATTATCTTCAACACCTCCTTGTCTACTGGCATGGTGCCCCTGGCCTTTAAATCAGCCGTCATTAAACCACTACTTAAAAAACCGAACCTTGACCCTCTAATCTTGAAAAATTACAGACCCATCTCCAATCTTCCGTTCCTATCCAAAATATTAGAACGGATTGTCACAACGCAACTTACTGACCATCTATCAAACAATTATCTTAATGAATCTTTTCAATCTGGCTTTAGAGCAGGGGTGGGCAATTATTTTTCCCGGGGGGCCGAATGAGCAACTGAAAATATGTTGGAGGGCCGGGCCAAAATTCCAAACTCAATTATGCATAATATACATTTTATTTCTATATAAAAAGCAGTAAATGGCATTGTTTTGACCCCTGGTAAGAGTGTATGTTATTATTTGGCAATTAAAAGGTGAGGTTAGCTTTCAAAAATATAATTTATTCAAATAGAATTTATTTCCAAAATGAAAAAGTGCTATACAAATAAAGTTATTATTTTGAGTTTCATATACTATTGAAACAAGGATTTTCTTAGCTTTCTAAAGACATCACATCATCTTATAGCCAAAATAAACAAGACATGTCACTGAACTGTGTAAAGAAAAGTGTCCCAGTAGCCTTTTTTACTTTTCTGAGCATGTCTCCTCATGTTTGGAAAGTTCTCCTCCTTGAGAGCAGAGTAGAACTCTAGCAGTGATGCTGACTTAAAGTGCTCTTTCAAGTGAATCAGACTGCAGGTCAATGAGTTCAAGCTGAACATCAGTGGGTGCACTATCAACACTGCAGGTAAAGGGAGAGAAAACCAGTTGCATTTCATCCTCAACCTTTTTGAAATCTTGAAAACGCCTTGAAAATTCATCATGCAGTGCTCCCAACATGGATGAGTACCTGTGCCGGTGATCAGCTGATGGTTTGACTTCTTTCAGGGTTTTCATGTGTTTGAGATTGTTGCTGCCTAGTTGCCTTGAAATTAATTGCAACTTTGTCATGAAGGCTTTCACATGGCTATGCATTTCATGAGCAAAAATGCCCTTGCCCTGCAGTTGTGTGTTCAGTAGGGATGGGTACCGTTCACATTTGAACCGATACGGTACCGGTACCGGTGAATTGATACCGGTACCCAACGGTACCTTTTTTCTGTACTTTAGTCTCTAAAAATTGTATCTACCTACCTCAGTTGTGAAAAAAGAAATCCAAACTTCAAATAACCACACTTTCCACCGTTTTCGGCTTGCCCCGACTGCTTTGTTGTTGAATCAAGTCAAATCCTAGGTAAGCGTATATATATGTATAAGTGTGTGAACGTTGACATGAAAAGCGTGTGAACGTTGAACAAATTTTTTTTTTTTTTTTTTTTTTTTTATTATTTATTATCATGTAATCTTTCGCGGGCCGGTCAGAATCATCCCGCGGGCCGGATACGATTCTTCTAGGTCGACTTGACTCATGTTGGCATTCGGGGTCACGCACTTGCTTGGTTTAAATCTTATTTAACCGATAGAACACACTGCGTGGTCTATAATGATTTAACATCTGAGACCCTCCCAGTGCAATGCGGTGTCCCACAAGGCTCTGTCCTGGGCCCTTTGCTATTTTCGATTTACATGCTACCCCTCAGCAATATCATACGCAAATTTGGCATAAACTTTCATTTTACACTGATGACACCCAATTATATATACCTATTAAGCCAAATGATTCCTCCCAATTACAAAATCTTGAGGCTGTCGCAAGTGGATGTCGCAAAACGTTCTACTCCTTAATGCAGATAAAACTGAGATGTTAATTTTTGGCCCCCCAAACCACAGAGGCCTGTTTCAGGACATATCCCTCAACTTTGATAATTGTCATGTATCCCAGAGATCCACCATAAAAAACATTTTAGTCATTTTTTTATTCCTCCCTCTCATTTAATGCACATATAAAAAAATGCACCAAAATTGCCTTCTTCCATCTTCATAATATCGCAAATATTTGCCCCATTTTAACTCTGGCTGATGCTGAAACCCTAATTCATGCTTTTGTCTCATCACGTCTAGACTACTGTAATGCACTTTTTTCAGGCCTACCTATTTCAAGCATCAAAAATCTTCAACTCGTGCAAAATGCGGCTGCACTGATACTAACTAAAACTAGAAAATCTGATCACATCACACCAGTTTTGTCTGCCTTACACTGGCTTCCTATTCAAGCCTGATCTGACTTTAAAGTGCTACTCCTCACCTACAAAATTTTTAATGGGCTTGCACCGCTCTATCTATCCGATCTCATCTCTCGATACTCGCCCGCTCGTGCTCTGCGCTCACAAAATGCAGGGCTTCTATCGGTTCCTAGGGTTAAAAAGAAATCCGCCGGCCACAGAGCCTTTGTCTACCACGCTCCCTACCTACCTGTGGAACAAATTACCTGCCGTCGTCAGGGGCGCCTGCTCTGTCGAAGCCTTTAAATCCCTGCTTAAGACATCGGCGTATTTAGACCACTATCACTGGGGCACATGTTGATCAGTTGTGCCCCAGTGATCAATATTATGTCCCCATAAAAGAAAAAAAAGTGAGCGCTGTCGTGCTGGTGGTAGCGTGCAGATATTGCGGTGTTACCAGGGCTACTAGATCCAGTGTAGATCCAGTGTTCAGATGACGTTGTTGGGGGAATGCGGAAGTGGAAGTGTGCGCAGACCAGATCAAGTTTCAAGTTTCAAGTTTCTTTAATAGTTGTCATACAGAAGTACAGAATACTTTTATACAAAATGCTTCTTACTGTTGCGCTCCAGAGACTGTGCAAGACAAGATAAGTATGAAATAAAATAACATAGTAAAATTAGAAGTAAAAAAAAATTAGGTCACAGTGTTCAGTTTAGACATATGTACAATGTTCGATGCAGAATAGACGTAGTTACCATACAATATACAATACTGTGCAGTGTACTAATATACAATACTATATAGTGCAAGGCAGAAATGGAGAAATGGGACGAGGTGCAATTTAGGTACAATTCACAGTAGGTGTACGAGTTGTAGTGCAAATCCTTTATCAATAAATATAAAGTGTAAGTGTGTTTGTGTGATCTAAAGTGTGGAGAGTGGGTGCTGCAGTGTGTTGTTTGTTTGAGTGAGTGTGTGCGTGTGGGTGTGTGTGCTGTGTGCATTTGATGGTTGTTGCACAGTGATTATTGTTCGTTTAGCGATTATTGTTCGTTTAGCAGCCTGATGGCCTGGGGATAGAAGCTTCTTCTGAGTCTTTCTGTGCTCGCCTTAAGACTCCGGTATCGCTTGCCTGACCGCAGCAGTTCAAAGAGGCAGTTGTTCGGGTGGCTCGAGTCCTTAATAATTCTCTTAGCCTTCCCCTTGCACCGTTTGTTGTAAATGTTCTGGAGGGTGGGAAGCCCCCCTCCAATTGTGCGTTCGGCTGAACGTGTCACTCTTTGTAGTCTGCTACGGTCTTGTGCAGTGCTATTCCCAAACCAGGAGGTGATGTTGCCGGTCAGGATGCTCTCTATTGTACATGAGTAGAAGTTCCTAAGGATCTTCTGACTGACTTGGAACTTCCTTAGGCGCCTGAGGAAGTAGATGCGTTGTCGTGCCTTCTTCACAACACTGTCAATGTGTGTGGTCCATGTCAAGTCCTCGGATATGTGGGCTCCGAGGTACTTGAAACTGTTCACTCTCTCAACCGGTGCCCCGTCGATGCTGAGGGGGCTGTAGTCCTTGACCCCCGACCTCCTGAAGTCCACAATCATCTCTTTTGTTTTGCTGACGTTCAGGGAGAGGCAGTTCTCCTGACACCACTGTGACAGGTTCTCTACCTCTTCCAGGTAGGCCCTTTCGTCGTTGGCAGAGATCAGGCCCACCACTACTGTGTCATCAGCAAATTTGATGATGGTGTTGTTGTTCCGCTGTGCTACGCAGTCATGTGTGTACAGGGAGTAGAGGAGGGGGCTCAGAACACAGCCCTGGGGGGCCCCTATGTTGAGCGTGATGGATGAGGAGGTGCAGTTGCCGGCTCTTACCACCTGGGGTCTGCCCGTCAGGAAGTCCAAGACCCACTGGCAGAGGTCATAGTTCAAGCCCAGGTCCCTGAGCTTGGCTATGAGTTTGGAGGGGACTATGGTATTGAATGCTGAGCTGTAGTCGATGAACAGCATTCTCACATAGTTCCCCTGCCTCTTGTCCAGGTGTGATGCTGCGGTGTGCAGCACATGGGCTATGGCGTCCTCCGTGGACCTGTTGGGGCGATATGCAAATTGCAGAGGGTCCAGGTTGATGGGGAGGGAGGAACAGATGTAGCCCTTCACTAGCTTCTCAAAGCACTTCATGGCTATGGAGGTGAGGGCTACAGGGCGGTAGTCGTTGAGGCAAGCGGGCGTAGATTTTTTGGGTACAGGGATGATGGTGGACTTCTTCAGACAGGTGGGGATGACAGCCTGTTCCAAGGACAGGTTGAAGATGTCAGTAAATACCGGGGCCAGTTGGTCGGCACAGACTTTTAGGACGCGGCCGGGGATGCCGTCCGGTCCTGCTGCCTTCCTGATATTCACTTTTTTAAAGATCCGTCTCACCTCATGCTCTGTTACCCTGAACACTGAGTCTCCATCAGCAGACCCCCCCCCCCCATTGCCGTGGTTTGTAGGCTGGTGTTGTTATTCACAGCCTCAAACCTCGCATAGAAGGAATTGAGATCATTTGCTAAGGAGATGTCACTGTTCAGTTTGAGGGGGGTGCCTTTGTAGTCTGTCATTGTTCTGAGGCCCTGCCACATGCCTCTAGAGTCAGCCTGTTCAAACTGAAGTTCAACTTTATCCCTGTAACGCCGTTTTGCCTCTATTACTGCTCTCCTGACGTTGTATCTTGCCATCTTGTGTTCTTCCATGTTGCCTGTCACCAGCCCGGTGTTGTATGCTGATGTGCGCACTTTCAGAGCCTCACGGACGGATTTGTCTACCCAGGGCTTTTGATTTGGGTAGATTTTAATTTTGGTGGAGGGGATTGTTTCTTCTACCAGAGTACAGACATAGTCAATCACCGTTTCGGTGTATTCGTTAATATTGGCTGTGTTATCACGGAATACACTCCAGTCTGTGCATTCAAGTGCAGCTTGGAGTAAGTAAGTAAGTATTTATAAAGCACCTTTCATACATGTCATGTAGCTCAAAGTGCTGTACACAATTATAGGCATATATAACGATAAAAGCAATAAAGTCACAGTGATCAGTTAAGATCAATGTTTAAAAAAAAATATATAATAATAATAGTAACGTAAAAATGAAAATAACGTAAAAACAGTCATTTGCTTACCAGTTTGGGAGAACAGGTCCGCACAAACATTTCCGCTCAGTAGCAACCGGAAGTGCACTAAACCAATGCACTTGTATGGTAGGTAGCAATGTTTAGCTCTTATAACGCTAGTGTAGTTACGTTTTTATCAGTGGTCATAGTTGGGTCCATAGTGCTTTACCAAGTCCCATGGATCCATCAGTGGCCGTGTATTGTGTGCGTATGTACCCGTTCCCTCATGTGGTCAGCGGCCAGAGTTTGGGTCCATAGTGCTTTACCAAGTCCCATGGACCCATCAGTGGCCGCGTCTTGTGTGCGTATGTACCCGTTCCCTCATCTAAAGAGTTGGGTCCACAAGACTTTTCCAAGCCTTACGGATCCATCAGTGGTCGTGTATTGTGTGCGTATGTACCCGTTCCTTCATCTAAAAAGTTGGGTCCACAAGGCTTATCCTAGCCTCATGGATCCATCAGGTTTTTCCAAGCCATAACTATTTGTAAGCTAGACTGTATAGGTACGTTTTTAATTTTCCTTTAAAAATGTGTATAGAGCTGGCATTTCTGATGTGTGTTGGTAGTGTGTTCCATAGTTTTGGGGCATAGTTGGCAAATGCCATACTTCCTATCCTTTTTTGGTTTCTGGGCGTGTCTAGTAAACCTGTAGTAGATGACCGTAGCGTTCTTGAGGGCAGATAACTAACTAGGGAATTTGCTATGTATTTTGGGCCTTGCTCATTAAGAGCTTTATATGTTAGGAAAAGGACCTTAAAATCAATTCTATGAGTTATTGGAAGCCAGTGCAGAGTGGCCAGGACTGGAGTGATATGTTCTCTTCTCCTTGTATGAGTTAGTAATCGAGCTGCAGAGTTTTGGATAAGCTGAAGCTTCCCAATGGTTGCTTTGGGAAGACCAGTGAACAGTGCATTACAATAGTCAAGCCGACTTGATACAAAAGCATGAATAAGTTTCTCTGCATCCTTTTTATTTACGAAAGGTCTTACTTTCGCTATGTTTCTTAGGTGGAAGAATGACGTTTTCATGGCCTTATTTATATGAGACTTAAAGGTCAGGTCTGAGTCCAAGATGACACCTAGGCTTGTAACCTCAGTCTTTACATAGGATGACAGACTCCCCAGGTTTTTACAAAGCACTTCCCTTTTCGCTTTTGGGCCGATCAATAGGATTTCGGTCTTGCTTTCGTTTAATTTTAGGAAGTTATTGTTCATCCACTTGTTTATTGCTAACAGACAATTTGTAATGGACTGTATGGCTGTAGTGTTATTTGGTTCTGCGGAGATATATAGTTGTGTATCATCAGCATAACTATGGAAGCATACATTGTGGTCTCGAATGATGTCCCCGAGGGGCAGCATATATAGTGAGATTCAACCTGGCCTTCAACCCCTAACCTTCTCACTTTATATGTATGTGTTGTGTCTGTCCACTATGTTTGTTGACTTGTTATCTCCCCCCCCCCCCCCCCCCCCCTTATGTAAAGCAACCTTGGGTCCTCTGAAAGGCGCTATATAAAACAAAGTATTATTATTATTATTATTATTAATGGACCAAGGCAGCTTCCTTGTGCGACTCCAAAATTGCTGTCATGTTCCTCGGATACATTGTCTCCAAGCTTAACATAGAACCTTCTCCCCTTAATGTATGTTATGAGCCAATTTAGTACATGATCGGAAAAGCCAACCAGTCTTTCAAGACGACTGATCAAGATATTATGGTCAATCGTATCGAACGCTGCACTAAGGTCCAATAGGACAAGAATTGAGACTTTGCCAGCATCGGAGTTTAGCCTGAGGTCGCTAACTATTTTGGTAAGGGCAGTTTCAGTGCTGTGATTTGTTCTGAAGCCTGATTGTAGTTCCTCCATGATGTTATTATCTTTGAGAAAGGAGTTTATTTGTACTGAGACTATCTTTTCTAATATCTTGCTGATAAATGGAAGGTTCGATATTGGCCTATAGCTTTTTAGTTCGTTTACATCTAAGTTTGTTTTCTTTAGTAGTGGTTTTACTACAGCCGTTTTAAATGCATCTGGAAAAGTGCCTGTTTGAAGAGACATATTTATGATTTCAAGGACATGATTTGAGACACTATCAAACACCCGCTTTTTTCAGAGTGACTCCTGTGACGTCACGGCCCAACGCTTAACCTCTCGCGAGACCACCGGCGTTCGCTTGAGACTTTGTTTGTACTTTGGCAAAAGAAAGATGGCGGCGTGATCGCTTTTACCGAATGGACTAAGAGCCTGTGACTTGTACCCATTCTTAAATTGCGAGTATACATGGTCTAATATGTTCTCGCCTCTGGTGGGACAGGTCACATGCTGATAGAAATTCGGCAACACCTTTTTAAGACGCGCGCTGTTGAAATCACCCAGAACCAAAATGGCAGCGTCAACATTAGCTGTCTGGAGTTTGTTTACCTCGTCGTGAAGTTTTGAAAGTGCGACCCCAGTGTTCGCGTGTGGTGGGATGTACACTCCGATGAGGATGATGGATGTTAACTCTCTTGGGAGGGTCGACATTTTATCGTGATAAACTCCAGGTCTGGGGAGCAGTGGTTAGACAGTTCCTTTGTGTTGCCTAAATCGCACCACTCCTTGTTTATCATGAAGGCAATGCCGCCTCCTTTCTTCTTTAGTGACTCTTCTGCCGTCCGGTCCTTGCGGAGAACGAAGAAGTGGTCTGCCGGTTCTATTGCGTGATTCGGGACATCTGGACTCAGCCAAGTTTCTGTGAAACAGAGGACGTTACAATCCCGAATGTCCCTCTGGAATTGGATCCGTGCTCTGATGTCGTCCAGTTTAGTTCCTATCGATTGCACATTGGCCAACAATATGCTGGGCAATGTGGTTCTGTGTCGTTTGGACCTCAGTCTGTTTCGGACCCCGGCTCTCTTTCCACGTCTTCGCGGCGGCTTCTCCTGGTCTTGGCCATGGCCATAACAAAGGATCTCGGCGGGCCATTGCTGCTGTTCAGCGATCCGATCCAGAGAGCAATCCAATCGGTACGTTTTCCTTAATCCAGTGTCAATGATTGACTGACGGTCATACACATATAATGCACCAACAGTTGGTGCAAATAAAACTCCTAATACTATAAAAATTAACAAAAGAAAGCACAGTCTCGACGGAGCGATCAGAAAGGCAGCCATCAGTGCAGCGCCAGTTCACCATCCCATGGATGTGATGTTGTGAACCGGGCTGGGAGCGAACAAACTTTCTTCTGGAGCTTCTGTGAATATAGCGGGGTCGGTGTAGAAGTCCTAGTTGTTTGATGACAGAGATGCATGTTGGAATTGTGCAGTTGTTCAGTTTATGCAGTTGCGGGGCGAGATATTGTAGCATGTCAACACAGCCATGGTGCTGGATGGACGGGAGTATCCGGGTGATGTCTCGCTGACGGCGGGAGCTTGAGCAGATGTGCCGGTGTTGGAGGAGATGGAAGCAGGCAGGGATGCAGTGGTGGTACCACCCGGTACCACGCCGTCCTAGCAGTTTGCTGAGCAGAAGTGCGCGCAATCGCGCACGGATGTGCATGCGCGCGCACACAAAAATGCATTGCATAGGGTCCATATCACTGGGGAGGGAGGCACAAATGTGGTCCTTGACCAGCCTCTCGAAACATTTCATGACCACAGAGGTGAGTGCCACCGGTCTGTAGTCATTTGGACATGTTGGGGAGGGTTTCTTCGGTACAGGGATGATGGTAGACATCTTGAAGCAGGCAGGGACCACTGACTCCGCCAGGGATTGATTAAATATGGCGGTGAACACCGGGGCAAGCTGGTTTGCACAGGACTTAAGTATGCGTCCTGTTATACCATCTGGGCCAGCAGCCTTCCTGGTGTTTACCTGCATAAATGCTCTTCTCACACTGTGTTCCGACAACGAGAGAGCGCCCCCGCCCCCCCGTGGTTGCCCCCCTCCTCCACAACAGCCGGTGCGCCAGTGACGTCACTAGCCAGAGGGCTAGCGGCGACACTGTCTACACCGAACCGAGCGTAGAAGAAGTTGAGTTTGTCCGCGAGAGAGGCGTCGTCGCTCCCCATTGAGGGGCCGCTGACTTTGTAGTCAGTTATTGTCTTCAGTCCCCTCCACAAGCCTCTTGTGTCGTTTTGTGCCATTTGTGTCTCCAGTTTCTCAGCATATGTCCTCTTAGCAAGTTTAACAGCCTTGCGCAGAGTGTAGACTGAAGCCTTGTACTCTTCCATATTTCCTGACTCTCTGCCCAGGTTATAAGCCGTGGTGGTGCGTGAGTTCAGGGCTGCTCTAATAGTGCTGTCCACCCAAGGTTTCTGGTTTGGGAAAACCCGCGCCTTCTTTGTGAGGACAATACCGTCAGTTACTGTTGTTATGTAACTCACAACGGTATCAGCGTACTCGCTGACGTCACTGGCGCTTCCTTTAAACATGTCCCAGTCTGTGTCTTCGAACGCATCCCGGAGCGTGGCCTCTGATTCGTCAGACCACTTTTTTGTCTCACGTGACACGACGACGTCACGCGATCTTTGTTTGTATGCAGGGATTAAAAAAATGGAGTCGTGATCGCTCGCGCTTGCAGCACCCATCAGTGGCGGAGCCGCTACAGCCTTGTAGCCGGCTCTGAACGGGGTGTAACAGTGGTCGAGTGTGTTTTCCCCTCTTGTGGAGCAGGCGATGTGCTGAAAAAAGGACGGCATCACTTTTTTCAGATTCGCCTGGTTGAAGTCATCAGCCACTATCATCGCGGCTTCCAGATGCTTGATCTGTTGTTTGTTGAGGTGGTCGTGTAATTCCACCAGCGCTTTGCCAGTATTTGCCTGTGGGTGGATATATACGACGGACATGATGACCGCGGTGAATTCACTGGGTAGGTGGAACGGACGGCACAGGATTGAGAGATGTTCCATATCTGGGGAGCATGAACTTGAGAGGACATGTACTTCTTTGGGATTAACCCAGAGATTGTTCGTGAGGATGCAGACCCCACCTCCGATGCTCTTCCCAGAGGCTGCCGTGCGATCTGCTCTCAGGACGGTGAAGTTGTCCGATGGAGAGACGCTGATGTCCGGCGTCGCTGGCTTGAGCATGATGTTAACGTCTCTCATCTCCCGTTGGAATCGGACCCTCGCTCTCAAGTCGTCCATCCTTCCCTCCAACGAACGTGCATTCGCCAGAAAGATGGATGGAATTGCTGGACGGTAAGCAGATCTTTTTAATCTAAGTCTGATACCTCCTCGTCTTCCTCTATGCCTCTTTCTGCCGTTTCCTTTGTTGCCGTTCTCCCGCTTGATTTCTGTTAGCCATTCTGGGCATAAAGTGTCTCCAAACTCCCCTTTGAGTCCGGAGTTTAGGTCCATAAGTGTCTGGCGGTCGTATGACATACCCGCCAGTGATGTTTTAATAAAAAAAGTAGAAAAAACAAACATAATAGCAAAAAATGTGCACAATCGTCGCGGAGCTAAACCAAAGGCGACTGACCGGGGTTGCGCCATAATCAGTTGCTATCGCTATCAGCTCTATCTTACATTTTTCTAAATGTTCAGTTGCTATTGCATGCACTCATCTGTGTTTCACTCCACACATGAGTGCATGCTTACCAACTGTTCTCCTGTTTCTACTGCAACACTATTATCACCAACATCTAAGAAGGGAGATCCCCCCTTGAATGGCCCGTCTAAGGTTTCTCTCCTCCACATTGCCTGTGGTGCATTTTTTCCTATTGCTATATTATACTTTATTATTATATTACATTATATTATAATTAGAGCTGGGCCGTTAACGGCGTTAACGTGCTGCGTTAACGCTATACTAGTATCGCGCGATAATATAATTAACGCATTAATCTAAAAAAAAAAGAAAATAAATGTTTTTTTTTTTTTTTTTTACTTTTTTTTTTTTTACCTTTATTTACCCAGGGTAGGTTCGCTGAGCACATATGCTCTTTTTCAGGAACGCCCTGCTTCACATTCACACAGTTCCATTCACACCTGGGAGCTGCCCAGTACAACCACAGTTGACACCATTGGCCACTGAGCAACTCCACTGGAGCAGTTGATTCAAGCCATGTCACATAGTTCAAGTTTGAAATGATTCTTTCTGTTTTGCTCCTGAGAGTGTGCTAGATACTGTACTGTACTTGTTACAAAGGGTCAGATTAAACCGAATATATATATTTATTGTTTGATATCCCTTGTATAATATTTGTATATCGTTTGATATCCCCTGTATATTATTTGTATATATACACGGAATATCCCTTTACCTGTGTACAAACCAGAGTAATATGCGCTCTCCTATTGGACACCCCCCCCCCAGGCTCCAAGCAGTCTCGTACTCAGACAGGTGCAGTGGGCGAGTTTGGGGCATGTTACAACATGCCTTTGGCAGTGTAGTGATTCAGGACCAAAGAGTGACCAGGTTGGGACTAGATTGTCACCTTACGTATAAATACGGCGCAGGTGTAAACAGCAGTAGTTCAGTTCAAACCTTAAGACCTTCACCACGAGTCAACGTGCAAGTGAAGTGAGCAACCTTGCGTCTAAATAAAGCACTTAGAACATGTGCGAATAGGATAGTAAAAGTGTCAGAGTTTAGTGAAGTAACGTCAAGTTCAACCTAGTTTAATGTGAAGTATAGTGCACAGGAGAATCTACACCGGCGATTGCAGAACCATTTCTGGTTGGATTATATTGCTTTGGAACCGTTACCGCTGGAGGAGAGTACCGTGGATTCCACTATCGTTTGGGATTTACCCCCCGTGAGGATCATCACTCGGGCCCGCCTCTAGGAAGAGGCTGGCTAGCTGTCGTCAATGCTATTCGAGCATCTTGGATTATAGCTGTTGCTTTGTCTACTGATCAAGGGAGTACATGCACCTATTCCTCGTTGACCCAGACTTTGTACCCGAACATTCCTCTACCCCGGCCGGCCTTACACCCGGAGGGAACCCCCCAGTGTCTCCAGCTGGTACTAGTGTGCCCTTGCTATGCCACAGGTGGCGTCAGTTTAGACCCATCTTAGTATTCATACTATTCTCATTGACTTACGCTCTTGACTTACTTTACGTGTGTTCTTCGCCATACAAGCGCGAGCATAATTCTCAATCTGTAACCTAACGTTGCTTGCTTGATAATAATAAATACCCTCTAAATAGTACTTTATGTGTCATTGCCGTATTCTTGTGTGGGTGTTCACCATATATATTCATGTACTGTATGGCCAGTAATTAAAGTACATAACTAGTAGTGGTTTAATATACCATACTCTTTAATACAGTCAGGGAATTGTATCCCTCAGTTACAGTACTGGTAATATTATTTATTTGTGTTAACTTCTGAATAAAACAACTTATTAAACACAAGTACATCTTATTGAACATTATTTTGATATTTCATTACCAATTATCATAGCAAAACAGCTTTTTCAAACAGTCTGTAATGCATTTTGGAAACGGGAGATGGGCTCATGGTGTAATGGGCCACCTGGCCTGAGAAACATAACACCCCTTCCTGACAGGGAGCGACGCGAGCGAGCGTGATTGCGAAAATGATTAAAATGTATTTTAAATGTTTCAATCAGACTATCCTGATCTGCCGCGAGCGACAGCGAACTGAGCAGCGATGTCGTCCACCCCTCAGATATTCGCTCGCTGTGTCTCTAGTTGAGCGATTACGCGGCCGAGTCCCGCCCCTAAACACTTTTTATTGGTCAAGAATCGCAGGCCCCCCCACGTGTGCTTCCAGGTAACACACACACACACAGACACACTCGGACACGCGCCGCCTCATATCAGGACAGTGTTGCGCGCGATTTCGTCTCTAGTTCGCTCGCTCGCTCCCTGTCAGGAACCGGTGTAAGGAGGAAAGAAAAAGTAAGGACTTACTTCTGGTCATTATTTGGGTAGAACACACATATTTTCAATGCCTTCGGCAGGTTTTTTTTTTTTTTTTTTAGCCATTTTAATCTAGATTAATCTAGATTAAATCCAGGATTGCAGATAGATTAATCTAGATTAAAACAATTAATCTATGCCCACCTCTAATTATAATATATAACATTACATTATATTATCATACATATTATTTATATTATTCAAAATGGAACTCAAATGTTCCGTTGTGATTAGGGATGCTCGATATTGGCTTTTTTACCGATACCGATATACCGATATTGTCCAACTCCTAATTTCCGATACAGATAACAACCAATATCAACCGATACCGATATATGCAGGGTCCCCCCCCCCCCCCCCCAAAATGGAATAATTTCAGGTAATTAACATTACATATCTCTTGTGGAATTAAGATTTAATTTTTTTTTAATGCCGATATCAGCCGATAATATCGGTAGGCCGATAATATCGGACATCCCTAGTTGTGATGATGTCACAGTATGATGTCACAGTATGATGTTCCGTTGTGATTTCACAGTATGATGTCATAATCAAACATTCTAGAACATTTGTGTATCTATTCAACAATTCTCTCAGAATATCTCAGATCTCAGAAAATAAGTGAAGAGCTCACTTGTTGTTTCCGGCTACTTGTCTGTAAGCTTGAATATATACTGTAGATACAATTTTTAAATCCCCACATGGAAAAGGAAACAATGTCCTGTACATGTCCTGTCATCCTTAATGACCTGCGTCTGGAGGGAAGGTTCTGTGATGTGGTTATTAAAGTCAACAGCACTGAGTTTAACGCCCACAAGGCAATCCTGCGTGGCTGCAGCGACTATTTCAGGTACGTTTATATTATCTACTGTAATGATAAAAAATAAAAATGTATTTAATAAAAACGTTTTATTTTTGCATGTAATTTTTTGCAATGGAATGCTTTTTTTAGTTTTTTGGGCCAATCAAAGTTGACTATACAAATCCTTAGTTTGTATCATTTAATAAAAACGTTTTATTATTAGTGTGGGTGACTATTGTAATCTACACTATTTATTTATTTATGCTTCTTTATTATTCCGCCAATTTTTGTCTGCTAACTCCTCCCAGAGCTTTCGCACCACATACGTAATTTAAGATCGATTTTTCTCAGCTACGATTACTCACGCCCATCCCTAATATAAATAACGTTATTATTATTTTACATTTATTTTAACTTAAATAAAAAATATATATTTTAAGACTTCTAAAGAATGTCATGTTTTAGACATAATGTCTATATTATTCAAATGGGAGCTAAATATATTATACTTTATTATTATATTACATTATATTATAATATATAACATTACATTATATTATCATACATATTATTTATATTATTCAAAATGGAACTCGAATATGTTCTGTTGTGATGATGTCACAGTATGATGTCACAGTATGATGTCACAGTATGATGTCACAGTATGATGTTCCGTTGTGATGTCACAGTATGATGTCATAATCAAACATTCTAGAACATTTGTGTAACTACTGTATTCAACAATTCTCAGAATATCTCAGATCTCAGAATATAAGTGAAGAGGTCACTTGTTGTTTCCGGCTACTTGTCTGTAAGCTTGAATATATACTGTAGATACAATTTTAAAATCCCCACATGGAAAAGGAAACAATGTACTGTACATGTCCTGTCATCCTTAATGACCTGCGTCTGGAGGGAAGGTTCTGTGATGTGGTTATTAAAGTCAACAGCACTGAGTTTAACGCCCACAAGGCAATCCTGTGTAGCTGCAGCAACTATTTCAGGTAAGTTTAGCTTGGTTCAGGTTAGCTTGGTTCAGGTTAACTTGGTTAGTAAAAAGATACTGTGTCTACTGTAAAAATATACTATACTGTACGTCTACTGTAAACAGATACTATACTGTACTTCTACTGTAAAAAGATACTATACTGTACTTCAGCACATGGCACTGCTCAAAACTTACCTTTTTAAAATAGCTTTTAAATTAATTATTATCTTTATTTGATTGTCTTAATTTCTTTATTTCTATTATTTTTACTTAAATATTTTATTATCATTGTTATCATTGTTTTATGAAATTTTTAGGGCTGTACCAAATGCTTCGAAGCTTCGATCATAATGTTGACATTCGAATTCTAAATCAACATTCGAATTTTTTATAAAAAATATATATATATAATTTTTTTTATGTGTCTATTCAATCTGTTTAAACCAATGGGGGTTTTCTTCACAGTTGCAGTTAAAGATTAGGCTACACTAATATTATACTATAAGACGTCACCATCACTTTCATACCAACCGTGCCCTTATTGGATTATTTATGTTGACGAACTGATGAGTTATATTCATTAACACATTAAATGCCACGCAGTTTGCCCCTCTCATACCACTCTGCCACCACTCTAAGCCTATGGAGATGTTCACCTTCTTTGCAGGGCTATAACTTTTTAAATTGTATTGCTAAATTGACATTACTATGGCCCATTCAACATCGATTATCTATCTTTCAGGATGTAGGAACGTTATACTTTTTCATTCATAGATTCATACGAAAATACCGTCCAGAATATAAATATGTTTTTATCGTTTTCTGCAGTAATTCCTAGAACGCTAGTTATAGGCCTAAACGCATAATATAGATTATCGATTGCAGTTTATTCGTGATACATGCTATATTACAAAATCCAACTGAATACGATCCTAAACGTTATGACTCATCATGCGTCAGTCAGTAAATGCTTTATGTAGTATGGGTGATATATTGATCAGAGCAGTTTGCATTAATAATAATAAACAATCATGCTGAAAGTACCGTTACTGTCCTCTTACCGTTCGCCGATGAGACTTGAGGAAAAAGATCCCACTTATTTGACGTAGATCGACTAGATCCTTTTCCGGTTCGTATGGCGAAATAAACACCCAAATCATATCGATTATTGAGTTATGGCAGCGATCTATATACATGGATGTGTGTCTAGAGTCCCGCAACAATATGTGACTGCCGGACGCATTTCCAAGATGCACGGAGATCACCAGAGATCCATTTCCGGTTGTAACTCGCCTGATCATCCACCAGGCGGCGGTATTGAAGCGTTGCACGGTTGTGCCGAGTCCCACTGTCTCAGCCGAGGCTGGGTGAGGGAATTATGAATACCATGGCGGAAAAATTTAATATGGTCGTACGCCGTGGAATGGCGGAATTCGCATGACTTTGAAACCCGTCGTAAGCCGTTTTTGGCAGTGGATGTGTTAAAGAAAGTTGATTTAATAAAATAAAAATACTAATTTAATCAGATTAATCACTTTATTCAAATTGAGGATTTAGTTTAAAAAAAAAATATATATTTTTTTTGTATGAAGTACACATTTTTTATAGACATTCAAAGCCTTGTTTGAATACTTCAATAGACGCTTCGAATGTTAAAAAATTACATTCGGTACAGCCCTAATAATTTGATTTGTTCTTTTTTAATGTCTTATTTTAGTGTTATAAATTTTTTCTTATTGTTTACTATCAAATTTAGCTATTTTATTATTTTAACTATTACATTTTTCGGTCTTTATTATTATTTTATTTGTAATTATTTTATTGTCTTATGTTATTGTCTTACCGTTTGTCTTATTTAGCTATTTTTACTATCTTATCTAGTTGTTTTATTACAATTTTTTTTTAAATTTTCATGTCTTATAATTTCCATCCTTAGTTATGGAGTGATTGCAATTATTATAATTTTTTATTTGTATCCTTTTGTTTCGTTTTTTGTGTAAAGCAATTTGAGCTGCAATCTGTATGAATGGTGCTATATAAATTAGGGATGGGCATTTTAAAGAAAAATCCAGATTGATTGATCGCATGCTATACTCGAGTGATTGTGTATTATTCGGAAAGGGAAAAAAAACTTTAAAAAAATAAAGAAATAATAATAATTTTAGAAATTCTTTATTTATTATAATTTTTTTACTTTTACATTTACGTATATGTTTGTGGAAACCAACACACAGTTATAATCTTACACAGACATGTGAAACAAATATGTAAAAAAATATATATATTTTATTATTTACATTTTTCCCCCATAAAAATGATTAATAATTTAAGATCGATTTTTCTCAGCTATGAGTAATCGATTACTCACGCCCATCCCTAATATAAATAACGTTATTATTATTTTACATTTATTTTAACTTAAATAAAAAATATATATTTTAAGACTTTAAAGAATGTCATGTTTATAGACATAATGTCTATATTATTCAAATGGGAGCTAAATATATTATACTTTATTATTATATTACATTATATTATAATATATAACATTACATTATATTATCATACATATTATTTATATTATTCAAAATGGAACTCAAATAATGTTCTGTTGTGATGATGTCACAGTATGATGTCACAGTATGATGTCACAGTATGATGTTCCGTTGTGATGTCACAGCATAATCAAACATTCTAGAACATTTGTGTATCTATTCAACAATTCTCTCAGAATATCTCAGATCTCAGAAGATAAGTGAAGAGCTCACTTGTTGTTTCTGGCTACTTGTCTGTAAGCTTGAATATATACTGTAGATACAATTTAAAAATCCCCACATGGAAAAGGAAACAATGTCCTGTACAATCCTTAATGAGCTGCGTCTGGAGGGAAGGTTCTGTGATGTGGTTATTAAAGTCAACAGCACTGAGTTTAACGCCCACAAAGCAATCCTGTGTGGCTGCAGCGCCTATTTCAGGTACGTTTAGCTTGGTTCAGGTTAGCTTGGTTCAGGTTAGCTTGGTTAGTAAAAATATACTATACTGTACGTCTACTGTAAAAAGATACTATACTGTACGTCGACTGTAAAAAGATACTATACTGTACTTCTACTGTAAAAAGATACTATACTATACATACATACATACTATATGTACTATACATACTGCACATGGCACTGCTCAAAATGTACCTTTTTAAAATAGCTTTTAAATGAATTATTATCTTTATTTTATTGTCTTATTTTTCTTTATTTCTATTATTTTTACTTAAATATTTTATTATCATTGTTATCATTGTTTTATATATTTAAAAAAATGATTTGTTCTTTTCTAATGTCTTATTTTATTGTTATACATTTTTTCTTATTGTTTACTATCAAATTTAGCTATTTTATTATTTTAACTATTTAATTTTTCGGTATTTATTATTATTTTATTTGTAATAATTTTATTGTCTTAAGTTATTGTCTTACTGTTTGTCTTATTTAGCTATTTTTACTATCTTATCTAGTTGTTTTATTACCGTTTTTATCATTTTCATGTCTTATCATTTCCATCCTTAGTTATGGAGTGATTGCAATTGTTTTCTTTTCTTTTTGTATCCTTTTGGTTAGTTTTTTGTGTAAAGCACTTTGAGCTGAAATCTGTATGAATGGTGCTATATTAATTAGGGATGGGCATTTTAAAGAAAATTCCAGATCGATTGATCACATGCTATACTTGAGTGATTGTGTATTACTCGAAAAGGGAAAAAAACGTTTTAGCTTGGTTCGGGTTAACTTGGTTAGTAAAAAGATACTATACTGTACGTCTACTGTAAAAAGATACTATACGTCTACTGTAAAAAGATACTATACTGTACTTCTACTGTAAAAAGATACTATACTGTACTTCTACTGTATAAAGATACTATACTGTACTTCTACTTTGAAAATATATTATACTTCTACTGTGCTAAGAGACCCTATACTTCTACAGTGAAAATATATTACTACACAGGACAGAATGTTGCTTACTGTTTACTCATCAGATATCTCTATACTCTGCATCCCACAGAACCCTCTTCACTCGCTGGAGTGACTCAGAGAAACCAGTCTACACTATCCCTGGGGTGTCCGCGGCTATGATGCAGCTCATCATAGAGTACGCCTACACACATTTTGTGCCGGTGACAGCAGAGAACGTGGAAGAGCTTCTGGTGGCTGCAGACCAGCTTCTCGTCACTGGCATAATAGGAGCATGCTCTGACTTCCTAGAGGGCCAGCTGTCTCTGGAAAACTGTGTCGGCATCTGGAGGTTCGCGGGCATCTACTGCTGCCCTGACCTGAGGTGCAAGGCCCATCTCTTCATTGTGTGCCACTTTGAGGAGATGCTGCGCGTCTCACAGGAGTTTGTGGAGCTGTCCCTGCAGCAACTGGTGGACATCATCGAGAGGGATGACCTGAACGTGAAGAGCGAGGAGACGGTGTTCGAGGCCGTCCTCCGTTGGATCGACCACTCCTGTGAGGAGCGTAAAACACACATCCCTTTGCTGCTGCCCAAGGTAACTAATTGTATTACTGTGCATTGCATTAAAACAACGCTAGGTTCCCTAGTACAGTGGTTCTCAAACATTTGGGTCCAAACCGTTCCCTAGCAACAGAATTCCAGTGAAACCGTCTACAACCGCTGTCTAAGTTGTACCCGCTGTCTGCTTGTCTCTTCCCAGGTTCGCATGGGCTTGATGAGGCCTGACTACTTCGAGAGCAACGTCCTGAAGAACCCTTTGGTGAGGGACAGCCACGACTGCAGGGCCCTCATCCTCAGCTTCCTGAACCCCCCTGGCTCCGACAGGCTCATAAACCCCCTGACACGCCCACGCCTGCCCCAGCAGGTCCTATTGGCCATCGGAGGCTGGAGTGGCAGCAGCGTGACCAATGGCATGGAGGCTTACGATATCCAAGCCGGTGGATGGAGGGACGTGAGCGTTGAGGGGGAGAGTCCCCGGTCCTACCACGGCACCGCTTATCTCCGCGGTCTGGTCTACTGCGTCGGCGGCTATGACGGCTTAGAGTTCCTCAACAGTATGCGCAGGTTCAACCCTGTCACTCGCAGCTGGCTGCAGGTGGCTCCCATGCACGCACCCCGCTGTTACGTCAGCGTGGTCACGTTGGACGGCTGTATCTACGCCATGGGAGGGTTCGACGGATACGTGCGACTGAACACCGCAGAGCGCTACAAGCCTGAAACCAACCAGTGGACAGTGATTTCACCCATGCTGGAGCACAGGAGCGACGCCGGCGCCGCAGCCCTCCACGGCAAGGTGAGTGGAACTGAGGACCACACGGGTGGTAGATGAACCCAAAGAACGTTCACATTAACTAAGCCATTGGTATCAGATATCATAAATGTCTTTATTGCCAAGTAAGCTAGCACATACAAGGAATTTGTCT